>NW_027043742.1:0-44695 GCF_036013475.1 Columba livia
GATCTAGATAGATTGGAGCATTAGGCAATGATCAACGGCATAAAATCTAACAAGTCCACATGCCGGATTCTGCACCTGGGATAAAGTAATGCCAAGCACAAGTCTAAATGGGGAGAGGATTGGCTGGAGAGCAGCCCTGCAGAAAGGAGCCTTGGGGCGCTGGTTGACAGGAGGCTCAACAAGAGTCAGCAGTGTGTGCCCTGGCAGCCAAGAGTGCAAATCCCATCCTGGGGTACATCAGACAGAGCAGAACCAACCGCTCCAAGGAGGTGATTATCCTGCTGTATTCAGAGTTGCTGTGGCCTCACCTTGAGTGCTGTGTGCAGTTCTGGGCCCCACGATTTGACAAGGATGTTGAAGTATTCCAGTGTGTCCAGAGAGCAACAAAGCTGGTGAGCGACCGGAAGGCATGTCCTCTGAGGAGTGGCTGAGCAATCTGGATTTCTCAGGTTTGGAGAGAAGGAAGCTGATGAGCAAGCTCATTGCCCTCTAAAAGTTCCTGAGGAGGGAAGTGTATAGGGAAGTGCTGGTCTCTTGTCCCTGGTATCCAGTGACAGGACATGTGGGAATGGTGCAAACCTGGGTCAGAGGAAGTTCAGACTTGACCCTCTACTGAGAGTGTGGTCAAATACTGGAACAGCCTTCTGAACGATAGGATGAGGGGCAACGGGCACAGCATAGGAGGTCCCATCTGAATATTAGGAAAAACCTCTTTACTGTGAGGGTGCCTGATCACTAGAACAGGCTGTCCAGAGAGGCTGTGGAGTGTCCTCCTCTGGAGACATTCAAAACCCGCCTGGACACCTTCCTGTGCCATCTGCTCTGGGCGAACCTGCTTTAGCAGGTGGGTTGGGCTAGATGATCCCCAGAGGTCCCTTTCAAGCCCAACCATTCTGTGATTCTGTGACAGCTGGTTGATGCCCCAAGCCTCAGCATTCAAGAGGCATTTGGCCAATGCACTTACTACCCTGTTTTAACTTTAGATCAGCCTTGAATTGGTCATGCAGTGGGACTAGATGGTCATTCTAGGTCCCTTACAGCTGAACTATACCTCACTTCCCTTCTTCCCTTTCTCCTCCTTTCCCTAGCAGGGGGAAGCTGCAAAGCCCCCCCACCACAGCCCCACCCGGCACCCTTTGCAGGAAGCCTTTGAGGTGCTGGCCCCAAGGCAGTCCCGGTGCCAAGGAGTTCCAGGGGGCTGTCCCTGCCCTTGGTGTCCACGTGCTGGGCACAGCTGCTGGCTGTCCCTGGTGCCTTCTCTGCCGTTTGGCTCTCCAGGACAAAGCTCCTGCTCTTCTCTCCAGTCATGGCAGAAACCAGCCCTGCAACCAAGAGAAGAGCCCTGGTAGCTGTCCCCTCTCTGCACCAGAGCTGATGTCCATGAGGCCCCACAGCGAGGAGGACCAGGCTCACAAAGCCTTTTCTGAGGGGACAACAGGATGGTTTCAACCACTGCAGCGTGGAGAAAATCCCCAGTGTGACCAGAGCCATAGGCTGCGCTGGACAGTGCCAACAGACCGCCATGGAAATAAGACTCGCTTTGAATCCATTCCCAAAGCACAGCCAGGCAAATGATGACTCTTCCCAAATGAGCAAAAAGAGTCCATTGCTGCTACTGCAGTCATGTTTCCTTTTCTACCCAAACCAAGATCCACAGTTGGCCATCTGTACAGGGGATGCAAAATGCACTTCAGCCGCAGGGTAAACCTTCCACACCTCCTGTGTGACTTGCACCTTTCTCGGAGTTATTTGCCTACCTTGATTGGTGGGAAGAGGTTCAGAACTTCTGGAAAGCCTTTAAGAGATACTCTTTGGAGTACTGAAAGAGTAAGGAAGCTACTGCCATTTTGGACATTTGCGTCAAAACTCATACACACATGGGATAGTGTGTGGTGTGTGACATGGATTTCTTTTTCTCCTTGTTCTCCTTTTTATTAATGCCTGAGATCTTTGCTTTGGAAAAAACATACCTAAACAAAAGAATCTGAGAGCAAAAGTCCTGATCAGAGAGAAGGTCCATCTGGGCCAAGACTCAGTCTCCAAAGCTGCCAGCCATCCGTGTCTACAGGGTCTTGGGGTGCTCAAAGGCCTCAGTGGCTGGGACCGGCCTCCCTGGGGACCATCTCCTGCAGGGGCCCAGGGGCCGTGTCTCAGCTCAGCCTGGGACCTCTGGTGCCTGCCTGAGCCATGTTGTAGGTGTGTGTGCCTGTCTCTGCCCCATCTCCTGGACGGGCCTGGGCCCTGCCCTGCAGAGAGCGGCTCTCCTGGATGGAGTCCTCAGGCCTGGCTCAGAGCTCATCGTGCTCCAGGCACAGCTACTGAGCACAACCATGCTGTGCTGTGCTGTGCTGTGCTGCTCTATTCTGTACGCTCACAAGGAGTCCAATAAAGATGGGACTGTTCGACTGAAATGCCAGAGAGGTTTTAGATCCAAAAACAGTTTCAGGGACACATACACAAAGGATACAACTGGAAACAGATTTTTTTTTTTTTAATATTTATTTTATTAAAATTACAAATGTTAATAGAAGAAGGAGAAGGAGGAGAGCTGGCTCCTGCTGCAAACTTGCCCTGGGAGAAAGAACCCGAGAAAGCCAGGGCACGAGTGGTGCCTTGGAGGGCAAGAGCAGTGGGCATGAACCGAGCCAAAAGGGCCCAGAGGAGCTCTGACAGGTGGTCATGCTCAATGCTGCAGAGGAAGGCAAAAAAACCCCGGGGACCAGGGCCAGTCTGCCCCGGGGGAAAATTCCTTCCTGACCCCAACACTGGCGATCGGCTGTTCCCTGAGCATTTGAGCGAGACCTGGCTCCTCGGCCCACAGGCTGGTCATGCCTCCCAGAAGACCACAGAATAACAGAAGGATAGAATGATAGGATGATGATGTCTCTTCTCTTCTCTTCTCTTCTCTTCTCTTCTCTTCTCTTCTCTTCTCTTCTCTTCTCTTCTCTTCTCTTCTCTTCTCTTCTCTTCTCTTCTCTTCTCTTCTCTTCTCTTCTCTTCTCTTCTCTTCTCTTCTCTTCTCTTCTCTTCTCTTCTCTTCTCTTCTCTTCTCTTCTCTCTCCTCTCCTCTCCTCTCCTCTCCTCTCCTCTCCTCTCCTCTCCTCTCCTCTCCTCTCCTCTCCTCTCCTCTCCTCTCCTCTCCTCTCCTCTCCTCTCCTCTCCTCTCCTCTCCTCTCCTCTCCTCTCCTCTCCTCTCCTCTCCTCTCCTCTCCTCTCTTCCTTTCTTCACCTCTTCCCTCTCCCTCTTCTCTCTCCTTCTTCTCTTTCTCCCTCCTTTCACTAGCAGTACATGCTGAGGAAATTGCTGACAAACACTTGTAACCTTGCCCAGCTTAGCCATTCGCTCCATCACCTTGTGCCAACCACGCATCTACCTTCTGGTGGCGGGGAGAGCACCGGGCCCCCTTCAAACCACTCTGCATTCCACTTCCTACAGCTGCTGACCCTAGCTCCCCACTCCATCAGGACGGTGAGCTCTGCAGTGCTCCTCAAGAAGGCATTCCCTTCATTTGGCTACTGCTATCCAGCTGAAAAGGATGATCATCCATCAGATGAACCTGGAAGGTTGCCCTGCTGGGAGATGGCCTTGCAGCGGAGAAACTCCAGCTGCCTCGTCCAGCTCTTCCTCCTTCAGCCCCTGTCAAGGGATTCCACCGGCTCCTCAAGGACTTCCTCTCCGATGTCTTCAGGCTGCCTCCAGGCCAGCTCTGGCAGCAGACACGGGACGCTGCTCCCTTTTATACTGCCCCGGGGCATTGTGACATCAGCATTGCCCCGTGGTCACATTGTGACATGGAGGTGATATGGGCCCCCAGTGTCCCACCCCACCCACTGCCCATGCACCCAGCACTCCGTGGAGGAAGGACTTCGGGGTGCTGCTGGCCCCGAGGCTGTCCTTGTGCCCAGGAGGCCCAGGGCGCTGTCCCTGCTCTTGGTGGTCACGCACTGGGCATGGCTGAAACCACCTGGGAATGGCGGTGGCATGAAATTACTGAGGAGGTTATTCACATACAAAGGAACTTCTTCTCTTTTCCTTTAAAGTTACTAAAAGAAACTATGAAAAACAATCCTCTAGTACATGATGGTAATGAATTGCTCTGCGAAAGTGCTGCCATGGGTGCAGGAACCTGCCAGCCTACGTCTATTCCATTAAAGAATCTCAACATTTTGGTGCTGCCTCCATGTGTTTGGCATGTGGCCTCTCTCACCTCCTAGATGTCCAGGTAGGAAAACAGGTGGGGGAGCAGGTCTCAGCTAAACCCCAGGGCACCTGCTATGGAAAGCATAGGTGTGAAAGCATAGGCATAGCCTCTGGGCTCAGGCACCAGGTTCTGTGGGCTGGCAGATGGCTGCCTGACAGCTCAGACATGGTAATTATCCCTAATTCAAGCACTCGGGGTAATGCAAGGTGGTGCCGTGTTGGAAGCGCTTCATTAACTGCAGAAGAGTAAAGACAAGCCCACGGGCAGATCCTCTGCTGCAAAGGGTCTTCACATCCTTTGGTCTCACCGTGAACCTGTGCCCTCACATTCTGGATTAAAGTGACTACAATTAGACTTAGCTTAATTCTCCCTAGAAACAAAGTAAGAACCTACCCAGTCTACTCAGCCAGTTCCGCTGTCCTAAAAGTCCCCAGGCAGATGAATCTCCAAAACCAGAACATGGGCGGCTGCTCATCCTGTTGGTCATTTTTCTATCACATGCCATTTATTGAGTGTTATTGACAACAAGGACATTTTTGCCCCCAGCCGTGGGAACAGAAGCAGGAGAACAGTGTGAACCTTATAAATCCTCTTACCGAATTGCTGCCAAACTGATTCCCAGTTTACATTCTCACTTAGTGATGTCCAGAGTTGACTAATTCCCAACCAAAATTGAGATGGTGTGGTCAGTTCTTGCAATACTATCATGCATCGCGACATAACTTGTGATTTCCCTCCAGTTCGTATCATTACAAAACTAAGCATCTCTGTTTTCCTTACAAATGTGTTGCTTCCATGCTCACCGAGAGAACTTGCAAGTGTAACACTCTAATTTTTTAAAGTGAGTGGGAAAATGAAAACCAACTGCGTTTCTTATATGTCTTATTTTTAACTTCAGGGTGGTGATTTTTTAAGCTCCTCCTTTAGTGCATTCACTAATTACAGATATGGACTCACCTTGATGTGCTGATCAGGTGCTGGAAAAATTTTCAGCAATAGCACAAAACTTGGGGTTACACCCTCTGCTGTGTCTGCCTGCAAAGTGTCCTTGTTTTCCAATGAAAACTGCCCTGTGCTTGCACGAGATCTGACTTTTAATAGACCTATTTTCCCCTCCCCAGGCCACAGGAGGACATTAACCCACTTCCCCCTGAGCTGCCTGGTTTAGAGCTTCAACAACCCCTCAGCTGGTCTGTTTAGGAGACGCCCCAGCCGCGATTCACCACCCTCTATGAGGAGGAGATTTGCACTTGCTGAGATAAGTGCCTCTCACAAGCAAGCAAATCACTTTCTCTAGGAACTTTTTATAGATCACAGTATCACAGTATGTTTGGGATTGGAAGGGACCTCAAAAGATCATCCAGTCCAATCCCCCTGCTGGAGCAGGAACGCCCAGGTGTGGTCGCACAGGAACATGTCCAGGCGGGTTTTGAATGTCTCCAGAGAAGGAGACTCCACAACCTCCCTGGGCAGCCTGTTCAGTGCTCTGGCACCCTCACTGAGAGAAGGTTTTTCTCAAATTTAAGCGGAACCTCTTGTGTTCCAGCTTGATCCCATTACCCCTTGTCCTATCATTGTTTGCCACCAAGAAGAGCCTGGCTCTGTCCTCGTGGCACTCTCCCTTTATATATATATAAACATTAATAGGTTCATCCCTCAGTCTCCTTTAAATTAAAGAGACCCAGCTCCCTCAGCCTTTTTTCATAAGGGAGATGCTACACTCCCGTAATCTTCTTTGTTGCCCTACGCTGGACCCTCTCCAGCAGTTCCCTGTCCTTCTGGAACTGAGGGGCCACAACTGGACACAATATTCCAGATGTGGTCTCACCAGGGCGGAGTAGAGGGGAAGGAGGACCTCTCTCGATCTACTAACCACCCCCCTTCTAATACACCCCAGAATGCCATTGGCCTTCCTGGCCACAAGGGCACAGTGCTGGCTCATGGTCACCCTGTTGTCCACCAGGACCCCCAGGTCCCTTTCCCCTACACTGCTCTCTAATATGTAATTTCCCAACCTATACTGGAACCTGGGGTTGTTCCTGCCCAGATGCAGGACTCTACACTTTCCCTTGTTAAATTTCATCAGGTTATTCCCCGCCCAACTCTCCAGCCTGTCCAGGTCTCTGATGGCAGCACAGCTTCCAGTGTCAGCCACTCCTCCCAGCTTAGTGTCATCAGCAAACTTGCTGATAGTCACTCTATTCCCTCGTCTAAATCATTAATGAATATATTGAATAATATTGGCCCCAGCACTGACCCCTGAGGCACTGCACTAGATACTGGCCTCCAACTAGACTCCGCACCATTGACTACCACTCTCTGGCTTCTCTCCTTAAGCCAGTTTGCAACCCACCTCACTACTCTATTGTCTAGACCACACCTCCTCAACTGAGCTGTGAGGATGCTGTGGGAGACTGTGTCAAAGGCTTTACTGAAGTCAAGGTAGACCGCATCCACCGCTCTGCCATCATCCATCCACCTTGTTACATTCTCATAAAAGGCTATGAGGTTGGTCAAGCACGACTTATCCTTGGTAAAGCCATGCTGACTGCCCCTAATAACCCTCTTATGCTTGATATGCCTTGAGATGGCACCAAGGATAAGCTGTTCCATTACTTTCCCAGGGACAGAGGTGAGGCTGACCGGTCTATAATTACCCGGGTCCTCCTTCTTGCCCTTTTTGAAGACTGCAGTGACATTTGCATTCCTCCAATCCTCGGGCACCTCTCCCGTTTCCCAAGACTTGGCAAAGATGATGGAGAGCGGTCCAGCAATGACTTCAGCCGGCTCCCTCAGCACCCGCGGGTGCATCCCATCCAGACCCATGGATTTAAGGATGTCCAGACTATTTAATTGCTCCCTAACCCAGTCCTCATCGACTAAAGCAAACTCCTCCACTGACCTGGCTTCATCGGGGGTCTCAGGGGTACAGGGCTCCCCAGGACAGCCCCCAGCAGAGTAGACTGAGACAAAGAAGGCATTCAGTAATTCTGCCTTCTCTGTATCTTCTGCCACCAGGGCACCCACCCCATTCATCAGTGGGCCTACATTGCCTCTGGTGTTAGTTTTATCTGCTGTGTATTTGAAACATTTCTTTTTGCTGTCCTTGACCCCTCTCACCAGCTGTCATTCTAAGGAGGCCTTGGCTATCCTAGCTGCCTTCCTGCATCCTCTAACAGCAGCCTTATATTCCTCCCAAGTGGCCAGCCCCTGCTTCCACGACCTGTAAACTCTCCTCTTCTGCTTGAGCATACCCAACAGATCCCTATTCAACCACGCAGGCCTCCTGGCTCCCTTCCTTGACTTCCTACGTGTGGGGATGCTCTGATCCTGAGCGTGGAAGAAGCAATCTCTGAATGCAATCCAGCTATCTTGGGCCCCTTTTCCTTCAAGCAGTCTTGCCCATGGGATTTCCCCCAGCAATTGCTTGAAAAGGCCAAAGTCAGCCCTGCTAAAGTCCAGGGTTGCAATTCTACTTGCTATTCTGTTCCTGCCACACAAGATGCTGAACTCCACCATCTCGTGGTCACTGCAGCCCAGGCTGCCCTCAACCTTTACTGCTTCGACCAGACCCTCCTTGTTAGCGAGGATGAGATCCAGCAGTGCACCTCTCCTAGTCGGCTCCTCCACCATCTGCATGAGGCAGTTCTCACCGATGCACTGGAGGAACCTCCTGGACTGTGGCTGGCTGGCTGAATGGTCCATTTCCATGATAAATAATAATAAAGCCAGATTTCTTATATTTCCGTCCCCCTCCCAATGCCCTCATTTCCAAAACAGCTGTTATCAACAATCTCCAGTATATACTGATGTAGAGAATCTCCTGATAAAGACTGAATGTGTCAGAGAAGTGGGTGCTAAAGCATCACTTGAGCAAGGAGACAGGCCAGGACACCTCAAGAAGAATCACACAACTCTGGACCAAGAGGTGGGTGTTCCTGGCAATCTCAGGTGCCACAGCACAGAGATACTTGTGTTCAGGGAGCTGGTCAAGTGACCCATCTCCTGTTCTGTAATGGTGTCTGAGTTTGCTCAGGTCACCCCTGACTTGAGCCCCATCCACTGCTGGGTGTTCTCCAGACTCCTGCCTTCAGGAACAAAGTCCAGGAGACCTTGCTGGTGAAGATGGAGGCAAAGAAGCCATGAAGAACCTCAGTCCTGTCTGATTCTACTCTTATGAAGTTCAGCAGCAGGTCTATGTTATCCTGGCCTTTTTCTGTAAGGAAGCTCTGTCAGCTCATCTTGCCGCCCTCAGCCTCCCCTGCAGGTACCAAGTCCAGGGCAGCTTTGGTATCATCCCCACATCCATGGACAAGGTTTCTAAATTCCTCCTTTGCAGCTTCCCCTGCTCCCACCTCTGTGTGCTGCCTTTTGCCCTGGAGCTCCATCAGTTCAGAGGAGCAGCCTCACGAGATAAATGCTTCTGTTCATGGGTACTTGGAGAGATCATTCTTGTGCTTGGAGCAGGATTTCCTGTAAGGATTATCAGATTTCCTGAGCTCCTTCACCCTTCAGATCTACTTCCATGGCACCATTTTGCCCACCATCCCCCAGTATGTCAAAGTCTTCTCCTCTGGAGCCCACCAGCCTGTGCTCTGCTGCTGGCCTTCCTCCCTCCCCTCTGGTGCCTGGGACCCCTCTGTGTCCTGGTCACAACAGCCAAGGTGGACACTGATGTTCACATCCCTCACCAGCTATTCCTTGTTTCCCAGTTCCAGATCCAGCTGAGCATCACTCTCATTGGCCCACAATGCAGACACGTTAAGCAGTTGGCCCAAGATCCTTTGGACTGATGGCACTTGCCACTTTGCCAGGCCAGTTAATGTCAGAGCAATTACAGTTCCCCATAGGAACCTGCTCATTGACTGGTGACTTCCTCCTTGAGTTCCCCATAGCAATTACAGTTCCCCATAGGAACCTGCTCATTGACTGGTGACTTCCTCCTTGAGTTGCTGACAGAAGATCTTGTCCATTTCTTCTACATGATCATGTAGTTTGTAACACCCAACACATTGTCACTCTCTATTGGGTTTACATGATAAACTCTTGGAACTGGGGGTAGGTGTGGGTGTGCTACAGTTGTCACCTCTCTGAGAAGACAACAGGAGTTTGACCAATGTCAGACAGAGCCGATTTCAGCTGCTCCAAGATGGACCCACTCCTTGCCAAATCTGAGCCACTCAGTGATGCTGGCAGCACCTCTGGGATATTGTATTTGAGAAAGGGTAAAAAATGCTACACAACAGCAGGTGGGAGACAGGAGGGAGGAGACGGGAGAGAAAAGCTCTGCAGACACCAAGGTCATATCCCATAGGACCCAAGCAGGTCCCTCAGCAGGCCAAAGCTTGCTCTCCTGAAATCCTGCTCTTGGCCTTGTTCTCATCTCCCAGGAGCCTCAGCTCCACTTTCCATCCCTGACTGTTCCATCCTGACCAACTCTTTCTGGTTTGTAAGTGTGAAGTCCCACAGGGCACCTCACCCCACTGACTCCTCAGTCACCCGTGTCAGGAAATGTTGTCAATGAGCTCCAAACCCTCCTGGATGGCTGGTTCCTTGTAGATATTCTGATATCTCAGGTCTGCCATGAGGACACAGCCTGGAAACATGAGGCTTCTTTCATTTGTCTGAAGGAGTCCTCATCTCATTCCTCTTCCTCATCAGTGAGTCAGTAGCTGATGTCCAGTCGCCACAACACTGCCCATGTTGTTCTGCCCTCTCATGCTGACTCCTCAGCCTTCAGCTGACATTGTCTGTCCCCAGACAGAGCTCCACACATTCCTGCTGCTCTACCACATGAACGGAAACTTGCTCTCTAAATCCAGATCTCCGGTATTATGAGCACCAGAGCCCCAAGACCCTACCGTTTCTACAGAAGATGGTATTCATAGCATCCTATAACTCCTCATACTGTTATGTTGGGAGAGACAACACATCAGGATAAACAATCTGCATGCTAACAGCTGAGCAAATGGAGCTTCAGTCAAAGGAGGGTCCAGACCTTGAGAAAATCTGGGATTCACCCAACAGAAAGGTCTCTAATTTGTACATAGAAAACTGAGCAGTGCTGTATCAGGGTGGCACAATAACCCCATCCATCAGGACAGAGCAGGACCTGACACGCTGAGCAGTGACCCTGAGGAGAAGGGCCTGGGCACTACAAGGTCCCCACACCAGCCCGTGGTGCACGCTCACCATGAACAAGGCAGCTGCACTCGGGGCTGCATGAGGAGGAGCGTGGGGACCCAGACACCTGCAGCTCTCATCCCATTCGGTTCAGCACTGGTGTGACCCACACACACGGGTGTGTGCCAGTGTGCAGCTTCCCAGTTTGGAGCAGCAGGGAGGAACTGCAGAGTGCAGGGCTGTGCCAAGGCAGGTTCAGCACCTTGTGCACATGGTGTGGGGTGCTGAGGGACCTGGGCTGCTTTGGCCCAGCAGCGCTGGGGAGGCTGCAGCAGTGCAGGAGTAGCCTGAGAGTGCTTGAAGGGCGGTTTCAGAGATGGTGGAGGTTTCTTCATAGTGGGAAAGAGCATGAGAAAGAAATAATGGCCCAAAGTGCAGCTGGGGAGGTCCAGGCTGGACATGAGCAGAAAGGAATGTGATGGAAGGGCAGTGCTGTGGGGGAGCAGGTCAGCAGAGGGAGTCTGCATCAGCCCAAGGCTTTGTGCTTCAAGGACCAGCTGGGGAGGATGGAGAGATCTCAGCAAAGGAAGGAAGATGCTCAGACAAGAGCAAGGTGGGGCAGCAGGGGGGATGTCTCCAGCCTGCAGGGACAGAGGTGCAGGGGATGCCACAGCACAGGACAGGCTGTCGTGGAGATGATCAAGGGATGTAAAGAGGCTGAAAGCCCCACCAGACATGAGCTCCTTCTCCCCTTGGCTCTGGCTGTTGTCTGCACCTCTGATGCCTGTGAGGAGACACCTTGTCCTTGCAGCACAGGGGCCTCATGGCTCCTTGTCCCCAGGCAGGAACCTGGGAGGTGTGGGACCATAGTCCTGCCCTTGGCCTTGCACAGCCCCACATCACACTGTCCCAGGAAGGGCCCTGGGCAACGTGGGAGGGACAGGATCTGATTTCCCAGGGCTGGGGGTCAGGGCTTAGTTCTTTGGTTAATGAAACACATCCAGGTTTACTCAGCATCAGAGAGACCTTTACTTTGCTTTTCCTGACCTGTCATCACTGCCTCCAGTTTTCTGCTCTAACCGAACTCTGGGGTCATTTCTTCAGCTGTGTCCCTCAGTGGGACCTATTAACATTACAAGAAACTTTGGAGTTTACATCTGACTTTGACTTCTTGAGAAGTTTCTTCAGCTTCCCCTCAGGGTCTGAGGTTCATGGACTCAGCACCAAACCCACCAGAGGGGTCATTAAAGTGCCTTGGGCTGCTCCTGAGCTGCTGAGCTGGGCTGTTCTCCTGGGAAAGGCAATGTAGGTGGTTGGTTGCTATGGACTCAATGAGACACAAATCTTCAGAATCCTGACACAGTAAGACTTTCGCTGTAGGACAAGGCAGCTGCATTTCCTGGAGGGATCTCCTAAAGCCGCCACAAGACACAGTTTGCAGGATCTCTAAGGTCTTTCTCACAGTATCTCTGTTGTAGAGAAGAACACACTCCAGACCAGCACATCCCTGCTGCACTGTCAGAGGGACAGGGCATGATGGCAGCTTCTGCTGAGGGTGATTGCAGGGGGAGCACCCAGGGGTGCCCAGGGCTGTCCTGCAGAGAAGGGTCCCTGCACCCCAGGGCTGTGCCGGGCAGGGACTCTGCCGCCTGCCAGGGTCAGCGCTCAGCCTGCCCGGGAGATCCCATGGCAGCAGCTGTGGGGGGAAGGAGCGACCCCCGGCAGGGCAGGCAGGGAGCTTGTGGGGTTGAAGGGGGCTGTGTGGGTCAGGGCTGCTCAGAGCTCCAGATCCCCCCACAGACATGGCAGAGGGGCCTTCTGAACAACAATATTGATACAGCAACAGCTGCAAGGGAAGGAGTCTGTGCTTTCAGTTTTCCACTCTTGCTCGTCTGGGTGTGCAGTGGGAGATGGGGATTTATTTCTCTCTTTGGAGCAGACACTGAGACCCCAGTTCTCGTTAGGACTGGTCTGAGCTGCTCCTGAGTCCCTGCACACACAGAGCTGTCCCTGGGCAGTGCCAGGAGGTGTGAGCAGGACAGAGCTGAGCACACAGCGGGTGGGACAGGGTCTGTGACACTGACAGGGAGCAGACCAGGGACAGACACACAGCTGCAGGCAGCACAGACATGGGCAGGAAGACTTAACTGCTATCAGAAATGCTGGGGATGGGATTTAGGAATGTCTCTCACATCCTTTCTAGTGCAGACACATTTCCCAGTGCAACCCCTGGTCTCCTCTCCTCCCCAGCAGACCCTCTGCCCCAAAGCCATGGGGTCCAGGTCACAAGTCTCCACCTCAGCAGCTGGACCTCCAGGGGAAGGGTTCCTGGAACGTGGTACACAAATAAGGTGCTAAAAGTACTTGCTCTACAGTGTGATAATGTGAGTGGCAGCAGCACAGCCGGGTCAGGAGAAGGTTCCACAGCATGCCCGTCTGCCTTTCTGTCCTTGCTTTACTTTCTGGTAGCACTGCAGTGTCCTTCCCTGTTTCTCCACCTGTCCCTGCTGCTCTTGCTCTCTGGGGTTGGGGTGGGAGTGTGGGCCAGTTTTTGTTCTGACACCAACTCAGGGGGTTTTGCCCCAGAGCTGTGTTCGTGGAAACCAGATGCCCAAGCTGCATTTTAAACTGTGATGAACTGTTTTTTCTCAGCTGGTAGAAAGAGAGAATGAGCGGAAACATCCCTCCATCAGGGAGGGCGTTTTCCATCAGAAACAGCATGTTTATTTTCCTCAGAGAAGTCTCCCCTAACCTGTCACTGCCTTTTCCTCCTTGCACAGGTCCTCATGCCCACAGGCAGCCAATGTCCAACAGCAGCTCCATCAGCCAGTTCCTCCTCCTGCCGTTCACAGACACACGGGAGCTGCAGCTCTTGCACTTCTGGCTCTTCCTGGGCATCTACCTGGCTGCCCTCCTGGGCAACGGCCTCATCATCACCACCATAGCCTGGGACCAGCACCTCCACACCCCCATGTACTTCTTCCTGCTCAACCTCGCCCTCCTTGACCTGGGCTGCATCTCTACCATTGTCCCCAAATCCATGGCCAACTCTCTGTGGGATTCCAGGGTCATTTCCTATGCAGGATGTGCTGCACAGGTCTTCTCTTTTTGTTTCTTGCTTGGTTCAGAGTATTTTCTTCTCACCGTCATGTCCTACGACCGCTACGTTGCCATCTGCAAACCCCTGCACTACGGGACCCTCCTGGGCAGCAGAGCTTGTGTCCACATGGCAGCAGCTGCCTGGGCCACTGGGTTTCTCAATGCTCTGCTGCACACGGCCAATACATTTTCACTGCCCCTGTGCAAGGGCAATGCCCTGGGCCAGTTCTTCTGTGAAATCCCCCAGATCCTCAAGCTCTCCTGCTCACACTCCTACCTCAGGGAACTTGGGCTTCTTGTGGTCAGTGTCTGTTTAGCTTTTATGTGTTTTGTGTTCATCGTGGTGTCCTATGTGCAGATCTTGAGGGCCGTGCTGAGGATCCCCTCTGAGCAGGGACGGCACAAAGCCTTTTCCACCTGCCTCCCTCACCTGGCCGTGGTCTCCCTGTTCCTCAGCACTGGCATGTTTGCCAACCTGAAGCCCCCCTCTATGTCCTCCCCATCCATGGACCTGGTGGTGTCTGTTCTGTACTCAGTGGTGCCTCCAGCAGTGAACCCCCTCATCTACAGTATGAGGAAACAGGAGCTCAAGGATGCTGTGAGGAAACTGATGACTGGATGGTTTTCTGAATCATTAAACTGCTCATCTGCTTCTGCCTAGTTGTTTCAATATAACTACAGACCCAGCCCGTCATCTGGATTGTCTGTTGTTGTTAGTAGGGTGTTTATTGTGAAAATGTTGTCGTCCGCTTTCCTAATTCTCTGTCTGCTTTTCTTTTATAGCCACTGGTGGTTTAAATGAGGAGCTGTGCTCTCCTTGTCTTTAAGCAAAATAAAGGGCTCTTTAATGACTCGTTTTTCACTATATCCTTCCTGCAAGGCCCTTTTAAAGCTTCTGGGATGGTTCCCGTGATGGGTGGAAGGGAAGAGTCCATCATGGCAGCCCTGCCGGGGAGCAGCAGCGCTTGTTCTTCCAGAGCTGTTCTGGTTCCACTCCCACACTCTCCTTCTCATCCCTGGTGTTGGTGCAAGGCCTGAGTGCTCTGGCAGCTTGGTCACAGTCCTGCTGTGTGTCAGTGCTGTGGGCGCAGGCAGGGACAGGCAATGGGCACTGCTGTGACAGAGCTGGCCTCAGTAACAGTACTTCCACAAGGAAAAGTGATCTTTTTTGGGTGGTGCATGATGGTTTATATCTTCTTGCAATGTTTCTCTCAAGCTTATTCCTACAGAATTGGCCACAGATGAAACACCCGTGTGCAGCTGAACAGTGTGTGTGTGCAGGGCTGGCACCCAGCAGTGTCCTCTCACAGCCAGGCTCCTGCCAGAGACCTGCAGGACCAGCAGAGCAGGGGCTGGGCTGTGCCCCTGTGCACGGGACACCCCATGGAAGGAGCCCCACGTCAATCACCATGGACTGGCCCCTCACAACCACCATTTCCAGCACTGGCCTCTCACCCCATCTCAGAGTTCTTTGTCCGTCCATGGAATTACATGGAATGAGTAGGTGAGAGGTTCATGTTTGCATTGTACAGATGAGATGTGACCATGCACATCATGTACGTGAAGTGACATGAACCTCAGTCAGCAAAAACACCATCCTACAATTGCTAACCTAAAATATGTAAATCTTCTCAGTTTTGGTCAGTCTGCTGCTTGAACAAAGATGGAAGTGACATTTTAGACACCTAATCAGAACCTGCAAAGAATACTGTCCTTGCAGCGCAGACACTCTGGAGCCTGCACAATTAGCTGAGTCTTGTTCTAACATCTGTCTCAAGACGGTTACATAAAGTGTCCTTTAGCTGAGCTTTGCTCCTTTCACGCTCATTATAATACTAAAACACACATCCCCAGGATGGGAGCCCCAGGCTCAGCCCGGGACCCTCTCTCAACAAGCATGTGTAGTGGTAAAATGATTATGTAACCAATATGCCAATGTGTAAGCACTTGGCTCTTTAGGACTGCCGGGAGGGTGTGAATGTAGGGATAAGATTTGTACATAATAGATGTTCCTTCTCTATCTGTTGTGCTGGTTTCATTCCAACATCCAGACTTGCACAGCTCTGGAATAAACAAGATCTCATCTCTGGGTGTGGTATTGGCTTTGCACTTCAGGTAGCAAATTCACCATGAGCAACCAGGAAGAAGGAAAACAATAAAAAATAAAAGAGGTAGGAGAGGACATAGAAAAGGTCTCAACATTTCACATTCCTGTCAAGAATGCTTCTCCACTCAGATCATTGATAGGAAATAGATTTGATCAGTTTGAGAAAACAAGCATACTTTTATCTAGTCAGGTCCTGGCCCATAAGGAGGGTGATGGATGGGTATGGGATTATGAGGTCACTTGTGTCTCAGAAACTCATAACTAAGTTCAAAGACTATGGCTGTGAAGGAGACAGGGAAGTCAGTTCTGTCCCTGGAGGTGGCAGGCCAGAAACAGGAATAGAGCTGGGAAGGTTTCTCTGCCTAAGTGCCCACAGGCCCTGCCCAGGAAGAGGACTTGGAGACGGGTTGTCATGTCCATCCCACCTGAGAACATGACGGGACATCGGCAGGGACATGGTCGTGTCTGTCAGAGAAGCTGAAAGGCCAGCAGCACTCATGGGATTTAGGAGATCATGGTGAGGTGACTTCTCTCCAGTCAGGTAAAAGACCACAAGAAATGCTGGGGTGAGAGCAGGTGGGGAAGCGAGATGGGTGTCTGCAGCCTGCAGGGAAAGAGGGGCAGGGGTAGCACCGTGTAGAACAGCCTGTGGTGGAGATGGCAAAGGGCGCTGTAAGGCTGGAAGGGACCCACAGAACCCAGGTCTCTGTCCCCTTGGCCAGGGCAGTTGTCTCTGCCACTGAGGCCCAGCAGAAGACATGTTGTCCTCATGGCACTGGGGCCTCGGTGCCTCCTTGCAGCCCCATGGGGAAGCTGGAAGTTGTTGTCCCAGTGTTGTCCTTCCCTGGGCCTTGCACACCCACATCCCACGGTCCCAGGAAGAGCCCTGAGCCGTGTGTGAGGGACAGGATCCCCCTTCCCATTGCCTGCAGCTCATGGCTCCTCCTTTCTGCTTCAGAAAGCAAACCAAGGGGTTTCTGAGCACCAGAGCTGAAGAAAAGACTCAAAGGAGACCTCATGGTGGCTACAGCTTCCTCACAAGGGGAGAAGGAGGGGAAGGAATCTCTTCTCTCTGGTGACCAATGACAATATCCAAGGTAATAGCAGGAAGATATACCAGGAGAGGGTCAGGTTGGACATGAGGGAGAGGTTCTTCCCCCTGAGGTGCTGGACACTGAACAGGCTCCCCAGGGAGGTGTCACGGCCCCAACCTGACAGTGTTCAAGGAGAGACTGGACAATGTCTTCAGACATACGGTGTGACCTGTGGGGTGTCCTGTGCAGGGACAGGAGTTGGACTCCATGATCCTTGTGGGTCCTTCCAATTCAGGACATTCATTGATTCTATGAAATACTAGGTCAAAAGTCCATATTTTCATTGTACAGATGAGTTGCAAACATACACATCATGTGCATGTCCAGTGTGTGCATGTGGTGAGATGAACCCAAGTGAGCACAAATGCTATCAGCTGTTCCTTGGGGTGCCATAAAGGTCAGTGGGACAGAGATGGTGTTCAGGGGTCTCTTCCAACCTGCGTTATTGTAGGATTCCATTAATCTTTTTCTTGGAGAGCTCTTTCACGTCAGAATAGACAGAGGAAGGAGAAGAAAAAAGCAGAGGCAGAAGCAGAGATGTAAAATGCCCCAGAGTAAATACAGCAGCTCCTCTGAGGAACGTTTCTCCACTCAAAACCTTGATAGGAAATATATTGGATACATTTGATGAAAGCAGCTCAGTTTGATCTGCTCACACACTGGACCACAAGGAGGGTGATGGTGGGTACGATGCCATGTGGTCACTTGTGTCTCAGGAACTCATAGTCCAGTAGGAACCAATGGCTGTGGAGGGGACTGTGAGGTCACTTCTGCCTCTGCAGGGGATTGGCCAACAGCAGGAACACAGCTGGGAAAGGACTGTGAGGTCACACACACGAGACGAGCAATCGGGCCCAATCAGCATGGCTGGATGAAAGGCAGGTCCTGCTTGACCACCCTGATCTCCTTCTGTGACAAGGTGACCGGCTGAGCAGATGAGGGAAAGTCTGTTGTGGGGAGTGAATCCACCACACGGGCTGTGGGTGTTGTGTCCTTAGACTGCAGTAAAGCCTTTGACACTGTATCCCACAGCATCTCCTGGAGAAGCTGCAGCTCGTGGCCTGGATGGTGTATCTGTGATGGGTAAAGCACTGGATGGAAGGCATTTTGTCCCCTGGAGCCATTTGTCCCCTTCCTGTTCACATGGGCATCCCATGAATGCATCACTGCTCTACCCCAGTGTAGACAGGCACAAGGCCTTCTCCTCCTGGACCTCTCACCAATGCCACTGTTTTCTCCAGCACCCTCATCTTTGACTGTGGGATGCCCAGAACAGCCCTCTCAAGATAGTTTGACAAAGCCTTTTTTCTACACCTTCCCCACATCCCTGTTCAATCCCATCATGTAAAGCTTAAGGACCAGAAAGGTTGAGTACAAATGGGACAGTGAGAAAAATGGTCAGGAAAGCTTTGAGGTGCACAGAGAGCCCATCAACATGTTGGCAAGCTGCTCTCTCTGAACAAGCCCAGAAGACCAGCACAGCATTTGCTGCGTCCCAGAAACTCGCCTGGAGGGTTGAGATATGGAGAAAAGGTTTGGTCTGGGAAGGGACAGACAGGGGCTGGTGGAACTGGCTGGTGTGACCGTGAGACGTCTCTCCAATACCTCAGAAAAGTCCTGGCTCTCAGGGAGGCTGCATGGTCCTCTGAGAAAGAAAATATCAGAAATGACTTATCATGGAATCATAGAATAATTGTGGTTGGAAGAGACCCTTAGGATCATTGAGTCCAACCATAACCTTAATCTAGCACTAAACCATGTCCCTAAGAGCCCCATCTATCTGTGTTTTAAACACCTTTCAGTGATGGGGACTCCACAACCTCACTGGGCAGTCTGCTCCATTGCTTCAAAACCCTTTCCGTGAAGAATTTCTTCCTAATATCCAATCTAAACCTCCTCGTGTGCAACTTGAGGCCATTTCATCTTGTCCTATCACTTGCTACTTGGGACAAGAGACCAACACCCTCCATGATAAAACCTCCTTTCAGGCAGCTGCAGAGAGTAATAAGGTCTCTCCTCAGCCTCCTGTTCTCAAGGCTGAACAGCCCCAGCTCCCTCAACCGCTCCTCGTCAGACTGGTGCTCCAGACCCTTCACCAGCCTTGTCACCCTCCTCTGAACTCTCTCCAGCACCTCAATGTCTTCCTTGCCATGAGCAGCCTAAAACTGACCCCAGGATTCAAGGTGCAGCCTCACCAGTGCCCAGTACAAAGGGATGATCACTTCTCTAGACCTGCTGTGCAAGACACAACATGATCTTGGCTTCATGCCTGCAGGCCCATCAGATGTCAGTTGATGTCAATGGATATTAAATTAAGAAGAACTGAAGACAAAGATCCAAAGCAAAGGAAGGTGTCAACATACTGTTTGTTCGTTGTTTTGTTTATATTTATTTATTTATTTATTTATTTATTTATTTATTTATTTATTTATTTATTTGTCTTTGTAGGGGAGTTTCTTTTCTTTAAAAATGAAAGAGTATTCCAGAACTGGGCATGGGTTTAGGACACAAATGTCTTCAGCTCCAGGGACACAAACACCTGGTGCCAGTGTAGATGCCCCGGGAACCCCTGCCCAGGCTCCACCTGCACTGCAAGGTGCTCTGGTCTCCCCAGGTCCTGTGTGAGAGATGCCAATCCCAGGCCAGCACCTCAGGTACACTGGGCCCCTAAAATGGCCCTGGCTGTTTATGGTGAGACAGCTGATGAAAGATGTACTAAGGATTGGAGAAGAAATATTGGTCTTCCCCTGTACTTCTATTACCAACACTCTATGATTTCATCTCCCTCGTCATTCAGGAGTTCCCACCTCTCCTGATTAAATGTCCCTGTCCAAGGACAACTTTCCAGCACTGTCCGGACATTTGCCCTTCCCAGTGCTCTCAGGTTTCTCCTCCACTTGCTCTTTGGTCACTCAGTGGCCTCTCAGCTGTCTGGTTTCTGCTTTGAGCTTCAGGGAGTTACAAACTTGCCCCATTCTTCAGAGCTCTAATTAACATGGCAGTCAACAGGTTCATTGTGTTTATTTCGATCCTCTCCTATCTCTCTGTCTAAGCCAGTTCTTGTGTGGGTGTCCCTTGTGGATGCTGGACCTCATCAGATCCAGCTTACACACACAGCTGAGGAAAGTGTTTTGCTGTTTATTAAACTGATGTAGGAAAAGTGATTCAATCTCTGGTGGCCAATGAGGGAACCGGCAGACTGGGGGTGGGGGTGAGGAGCCAGGTTGTCCATACAGTGTCCAGCCTCAAGGACTGTTCTCCTGCCTGTCCAGATGTCTTCAGGAGACCCTCGGGATCAATGTCCAGTGTGGAATGCTGCTGTCGCTTCTTCTATACACTGGAAAATAATAGAAAACACCCTGGAAAGAAAAAACCCTCCTTTATGAAATCTTCTTTGAAACATTCATCAGCAAGTGTCCCATTGAAACCTCTACAGTTAGTTCTACAAGTCTGGAAGATGTGAGGGAAATTACAGAAAGAAACATAGCTCATTAGGGCTTTCTGTGTTTTAATGAGCCCCATGGCGTATTTGGTGCTGAGTCCATGAACCTCAGATACCAAGGACAGGCTGAAGAATCTGTTCAAGAAGTCCAAGTCAGAACATACTCCAAAGTACCTTGAAGCATTAATGGGCCCCACTGAGGGCTGTTCCTGACAAAGCCTCCCCAGGGACTCGTTAGAGCAGATAATTGGAGGCAGTGATTGCATCAGACAAAGGCAAAGTGCAGCAGCTCTGATGCTGAGAAAGCCCTTGGTTTGTCTGATGAAGGACAATGGCCAAGCCTTGAGCCCCTGCCCCTGGGAAGGGAGATCCTGTCCCTCACGTGTGGGTCAGGTTCTTCCTGGGGCTGTGGGGAGCGTGATGCCCAGTGCAGGACAATGGTGTGACACTCCCTGGGGGTGCAAGGAGGCAATGGGATGCCATGGCCATGACAACCATGTGTCTCCTCTTAGCCCTCGCTGGCAGGGACATCAGCCTTAGCCAAGGGGACAAAGACCTTGGCTCTTTCAGGGACATTCAGCCTCACCCTTGGCCATCTCCACCACAGTCCATCCTACACTGTCCCATGCCTGTGGCTGTTTCCCAACAGTCTGCAGACACCCCATGCGCTTCCCCACCTTGTTCTCAGCCCAGTGTGTCCCCACCTGTGCTGCTGTCTCTCCATCCTCACCAGCTGTTCCTGGAAACACAAAGCCATGGCTGATCTAGAGTTCCTCTGAATGACCACAGCACTGCGCTCAGAATGACATTTCTTGATCCTGAGCTCCACTCTGGACCTCCAGAGCTGCAGTTTCTGATGATTTTCCTTTCTCATGCTGTTACCTCTACCAAAAATAGTAGAATAAAATAAAATAAAAGGTGTCATCTTGGAAAGTGATTTTCAAGATTTCTGAAGCTACTACTGCCCTTTCTTGTCATGGTTTTACCACAGACATCAACTAAGACCATGAGAGCTGCTCACATCCTGCTCCCAGTCCCCAGGTGGGATAAGGGAGAGAAGTGAATGGGAAGGGAGAAACTTGTGGGTTTAGACAAAAAATTAACAAGACAATAAAAATAATACACTACTACTAGTAATATACTTATACTAAGATATACATAAAGTAAAATATATGACACTCAGTGCAACCCCCACATAACTCCCATTGTGCTGAACAGGCAGCCCAAAAGAAGAGAGCGCCCTGGTCCTGAACAGCTGATCCCAGCAAGAGAAAGTACAAGTGCAAAAGGCAGAGAGGCCCAAGGTCCAACTGAAAAACTGCAAAACATCATAAAACTGAACTAACACTGAACTCCCGATACAATGGAACTTCTGAACAGAGCTAACCAGTGTAGCCGGAAAACCAAAACTAACTGGCTGGAAAAGGCATCTCCAGCTTTATACTGAGCATGACACTAATGGTAGGGAATAGCTCATTGATTGACCTGCATGTCAATCAAGGTGCTGTCCTGTCTGTGCCCTCTCCTGACAATTTGATCCTGCAGCTGGACTCCAGAGAAGTCCTTGGTTTCACTGACAATAGTCCAGGTAAATTAAATATCAATAGATAAATTAAATTAAGAAAATATACTCAGTGCAATGCCCCATGTAACTCCAGTCACACGGAGCAGCCAGTCCTGCAGAAGGGAGCACCTTGGTCCTGAACAGCCCATCCCAGCAAGAGAGAGCAAAAGGGCAACAGGCAGAAAGGCCCAAAGACCAACGGAAAAATGGCAGAATGGCAAAAGGCCGAACGGACATCAAACTCCTGAAAGAATGAAACTTCTGAATGGAACTGACCAAACCAGCTGGAAAACCCAAAGTAACGAATGTAACAAACCCTAAAAGCCGGCTCCAGCTTTAGACTGAGCATGGTGCTAATCATAGGGAATATTTCATTGATCAGCATGCATGTCAATCCAGGTGCTGTCCTGTCTGTGTCTTCTCCTGCCAATCTGCATCCACAGCTGGATGGCCGAAGGAGTCCTTGGTTTCCCTGACAACAGCCAAGATATCAGTGAGTTCTGACATTCCTCTCATACCAAATGGCAAACACTGTAAAGCTGCTAAAAGACAAACTGAACTCTATTCCAGGGAAGAAACAGCATTATCTCATTATTCTCATAGTAAATCTAAACAAAAGACTGTACTGGCTGTGAAGGAGAGAGGTTCAAAATGCATGAAGAAAATTAACTCAATTTCAGTAAAACCAGCACGTTTCCTCAGGCTCCCCTTCAGCAGGCTAAAGAAGTTTGGGTCTCTCAACATCTCCACACATGACCCAGACTTTCTCTGGCCACACGACAGCTCCTCCTGTTCCTCCAGAATGGGGAACCTCACACTGGGACACACGGCTCCAGGTGTGACCACACCAGTGCTGAGTCACGATGGGCAATAACTGCCCTTGTCTGGGTGGCCACGCTCCTCCCAGTGCAGCCCAATGTGCTCACGGGCATGTTCCTGTTTAGCACCACTGAGAACTGGCTGAACATCCAGGCTCAGAGTGTTGTGACCAGTGGCACAAAGCCCAGCAGGAGGTACCATGAGGAGCACTGAAGGACACCATATCCCTACCCAACATCTCCTCCTACAGGTGTCTCTTGGGTCCCTGGAACCACCTCAGTGCCAAGGGGGAGAACACTGCCTGTATGGGTGGAGGAGATGGGGTCTGGAATGAGGGTCCTGCGGCAGTTTCTCCTCGTTGTTCATGCAGCAACAAGCTGGGTTGGATATTTGGAGAGAGGAACTCTTCCTAAGGGCCTCCAATGGGCATGGTGATTGTCTCCAGTCTCATGCATGCTGCCTTTTCTGGTGGAGATCACAAAGGCTGCCACCCCTTTAGAGGACACAGGACAGGCCTTGTCCTTCCTCTGGTCGCAGCTGTACCCCAGTTCTCCAGCTCAGCTGCAGCTCAGGAGCCTTGTCTAGGGGTCACTTTTGGGGTAAGGTTGACAAGAGAGGTGCATAAGTTTTTCTTAAGGACATGCGATGAGCACCAGGACTGAAGTACCAGAGCAAAAGGATATGGCTTCTGGGTGAATACTTTCTTCAGTGCAAGTCCGGACACAGGGTCCCAGACTTGCTTTCCATGCCGCCCTTCATGAGGGATGATGCACTAAGAGATGGCACGTGGGGGACACCAATCCTTCTCTAGCTACTTCCCAGGCCTGGTGAAGCACCAGGACAGCAAGGACTTCTGGCCCTGCACCCTTAACTCTGGGTGTTATCTTGGGGCAGCTGAACAACAGCATTTTTCTCTCCAAGGCAATTTCCAGCCCAGGTCAGCTCCTTTCTGATCTCCTCCATCCCTCCTCTGATCTGCTCTGCTGCTCCTGGCCCCATCCTGTGCTCCCCACAGGGCCCCAGCCTGGCACTGATGCTCTGCAGAGCAGTTTGGCTGCAGGACCATGGGGTGACTGCACACTGGTTGTGCTGCTCAGTGAGGGACACAGATGCAACTGGCTGGGCTGCACTGTCACTGAGCTCTTTCCTGGGGCTCTAAAGCTCTGGAATGGGTTCAGAGCATTTCTTGTGACTCACTGGGCTTTCCACTCATTTGGGTTCAGCAATCCCTTCCTTGTCCTTCAGGTTCCCGGAAACTGGTGCAGGAAGATGCCGCCTATCCCCTTTCCAGGGGCAGAGGTAGGCTGACCAGCCCTTAATTCTTCAAATCCTCCTTCAGGCCCTTCTTGAAGATGGGTTTGACATCTTCCTTTCCCAAGGACCTCAGAACTTCTCTGATTCTGCTGTCACTTTTGAAAGCACAATCCAGAATCATGGGCAAGGGAGACATGTAGCAGACAGGAGCACTTGCAATGAGCCGTCCCAGCAGCTGAGATGAATCTCACTGGTCCACTGGAGTTGTTCCTGGAGTCACACACAGAAATGCCAGAAGTCCATCAGAGCCAGTCTCAGGAATCCTTATGCACCCAGGGATGCTCAGAGACAGAGTCTTTCCCTTTTACACAGAAGCAGGAGTCACAGTGTCTGTCTGGCCTCCTGTTGCCACTCCCAAACGATGGGAGACACCTCAGCCCTGTGGTGGGTCACCCTGCTCTGCACCCATCTGAGATGTCCCACATCATGAGGAATGGACACGGGGACCTCGGTTCAAGGAAGAAGATCCCAGTGGGTGGTTTCCCATGGGCTGTTACTCCCATCGTGAAGTGACCTTGAGACACTGTCTGTCCCACAGACCTTCATGGAACCCCCAGGAACAGCTGATGTTGTTAGTGTTCACCTGGATTCATCTCATCTCACATCCATGATGTGCATGCTCACATCTCATCAGAACAATGCAGACATGGACTTCTGAGCTACTTATTCCGTGTCCCTCCGTGGAGGGAAGAGCAGCCTATGTGAGTGGGGGAGAGAGGCCAGAGCTAGAAATGGTGGTTGTGAGGGGCCAGTCCATGACGATGCCCTGGGGCAGCTTCCCTGGGGTGTCCAGTGCACAGGCGCACAGCCCAGCCCCTGCTCTGCTGGTCCTGCAGGTCTCTGGCAGGAGCCTGGCTGTGAGAGGACACTGCTGTGTGCCAGCCCTGCACACACACACTGCTCAGATGTACCCCGGTGTCTGAATCTGTGGGACACTTTTGTACTCATATGCTTGAAGACATAAACCATCATGTACTGTCCATAGGAGATCACCTTTCTATCTGGAAAGGCTGTTGTGAGGCCAGCTCTGTCACAGCAGTGCCCATTGCCTGTCCCTGCCTGCGCTCAGAGGACTGACACACAGCAGGACTGTTCACTGGTATTTTCTTCTCTGGGGCATTTGCCAGTTCAGCCCTCCCACCCCCTCCTGAATTGTACCACCCCCCTGCCCTCTCCCCAGCCGAGCCCGCAGAGCAGCCACACTGGAACTGGAACTGGTCCCACAGCAGTGGGGACCAGTGGGAATGAAGGACAGTGAGAATGTTCATCCAGCCAGCAAGCTGAGTGGGTCTCCAGCACAGGCAGCTCCAGACCCAGGTCCAGACTGGCTCCCCAGGACAGCATGAGACATTTGGCCTAGGGGATCCTCAGGAAGGTCCTGCTGCCACAGTGCCAGGGCCACCTGCCCCAAGCTGCCACCTGCAGCAAAGGGTTTCTCGTTCCATGTCTTTCCTGCACACATACAGTGCCCCACTCTTCTCCTGGAACATCCCGTCTCCCCACAGAGCCCTTTCCCAAGAGACCTGAGCTATGCTGACCTGGCCAGCTGTTCCTGCCCCCCCTCCCATGCTCCATACAGCTCCAACGTGGCGGTGCTGCTCTGCAGAGCAACTGGGCTGTGGTGCCCAGGGCCATGGGGTGAGTCCGCAGATTCACGTTGGTCAGGGTGGGAGGAAGACCCAGCTCAGGGTGGGTCCTGCTCACTCCCCCTCAGCACACAGACATGGCTCCTGCAGCCCCAGAGATCCCAGAGAGAGGATTCTGGGCAAACAAGACAGTGCAGCGTCCTTTATTTCACTTTATACACATGGAGAGTATGGGTTCTTATTTACACAAAGACTATGGGACACAAAAGACAGGTAAATATGGACACAGCCATAAGAAGACAAATAATTTTGCCTATGGATAGCATTAATACAACCAAGAAAAACAAACACCAAAGAGAAAAAACAAAACAAAACAAAACAAAACAAAAACCCAAAACACAAAAGCTACAGAACTCAGGTTGAACTAGCAATGTAGCAATGCGTTATATTACAACTGACATGCAGAAGCAGGATGTCACTTCATTACAGCTTTTGAAAATCGAACAGTCATCACTTTCCTTATTGACTCCTTGAGTTCCCTGTTCCTCATGCTGTAGATGAGGGGGTTCACTGCTGGAGGCATTACCGAGTACAGAACAGACACCACCAGGTCCAGGGATGGGGAGGAAATGGATGAGGGTTTCAGGTAGGCAAACAAGCCAGTGCTGATGAACAGAGAGACCACGGCCAGGTGAGGGAGGCAGGTGGAAAAGGCTTTGTGCCGACCCTGCTCAGAGGGGATCCTCAGCACGGCCCTAAAGATCTGCACATAGGACACCACAATGAACACAAAACATCCCTCAAAAAAAAAAGCACTAAACATGAGAAGCCCAAGTTCCCTGAGGTAGGAGTGTGAGCAGGAGAGCTTGAGGATGTGGGGGATTTCACAGAAGAACTGGCCCAGGGCATTGCCCTTGCACAGGGGCAGTGAAAATGTATTGGCTGTTTGCAGCAGAGCATTGAGAAACCCAGTGGCCCAGGCAGCTGCTGCCATGTGGACACAAGCTCTGCTGCCCAGGAGGGTCCCGTAGTGCAGGGGTTTGCAGATGGCAACGTAGCGGTCATAGGACATGATAGTGAGAAGGTAAAACTCTGCTGAAGCTAAAAAGACAAACAGAAAGAGTTGTGTAGCACACCCTCCATAGGAAATGACCTTGGTGTCCCACAGAGAGTTGGCCATGGACTTGGGGACAATGGTGGAGATGGAGCCCAGGTCGAGGAGGGCGAGGTTGATCAGGAAGAAGTACATGGGGGTGTGGAGGTGCTGGTCCCAGGCTATGGTGGTGATGATGAGGCCGTTGCCCAGGAGGGCAGCCAGGTAGATGCCCAGGAAGAGCCAGAAGTGCAAGAGCTGCAGCTCCCGTGTGTCTGTGAACAGCAGGAGGAGGAACTGGGTGATGGAGCTGCTGTTGGACATTGGCTGCCTGTGGGCATGAGGACCTGTCATAGGAGGAAAAGGCAGCGACAAGTTAGAGGGACTTCTCTGAGGAAAGTAAACATGCTGTTTCTCAGTGAAAACCTTTTCCCTGATAGAAGGATGTTTCAGCTCATTCTCTCTTTCTACCAGCTGAGAAAAACAGCTCATCACATTCTAAAATGCAGCTTGGGCATCTGGTTTCCATGGACGCACGTCTGGGGCAAGAGCCCCTGAGTTGGTATCAGAAAAAGAAGTGACCCAAACTCCCACCCCAGCCCCAGAGAGCAAGAGCACCAGGGACAGGTGGAGAAACAGGGAAGGACACTGCAGTGCTACCAGAAAATAAAGCAAGGACAGAAAGGCAGACGGGCATGCTGTAGAACCTTCTCCTGACCCGGCTGTGCTGCTGCCACTCACATAGTGACACTGGAGAGCAAGTACTTTTAGCACCGTTTTTGAGTACCACGTTCCAGGAACCCTTCACCTGGAGGTCCAGCTGCTGAGGTGGAGACTCGTGACCTGGACCCCATGGCTTTGGGGCAGAGGGTCTGCTGGGGAGGAGAGGAGACCAGGGGTTGCACTGGGAAATGTGTCTGCAACCGAGAGCATATGAGAGAGGTTCCTAAATCCCATCCCCAGCATTTCTGGTAGCAGTTAACTCTCCCTGCCCATGTCTGTGCTGCCTGCAGCTGTGTCTCTGTCCCTGGTCTGCTCCCTGTCAGTGTCACAGACCCCGTCCCACCCACTGTGTGCTCAGCTCTGTCCTGCTCACACCTCCTGGCACTGCCCAGGGGCAGCTCTGTGTGTGCAGGGGCTCAGGAGCAGCTCAGACAAGTCCTATTGAGAACTGGGGTCTCAGTGTCTTCTCCAAAGAGAGAAATAAATCTCCATCTCCCACTGCACACCCAGACGAGCAAGAGTGGAAAACTGAAAGCACAGACTCTTTCCCTTGCAGCTGTTCATGTGTTGAAGTTGTTTTTCAGAAGGATCCTCTGCCATGTCTGTGGGGGGATCTGGAGCTCTGAGCAGCCCTGACCCACACAGCCCCCTTCAACCCCACAAGCTCCCTGCCTGCCCTGCCGGGGGTCGCTCCTTCCACCCACAGCTGCTGCCATGGGATCTCCCGGGCAGGCTGAGCGCTGACCCTGGCAGGCGGCAGAGTCCCTGCCCGGCACAGCCCTGGGGTGCAGGGACCCTGCTCTGCAGGACAGCCCTGGGCACCCCTGGGTGCTCCCCCTGCAATCACCCTCAGCAGAAGCTGCCATCATGCCCTGTCCCTCTGACAGTGCAGCAGGGATGTGCTGGTCTGGAGTGTGTTCTTCTCTACAACAGAGATACTGTGAGAAAGACCTTAGAGATCCTGCAAACTGTGTCTTGTGGCGGCTTTAGGAGATCCCTCCAGGAAATGCAGCTGCCTTGTCCTACAGCGAAAGTCTTACTGTGTCAGGATTCTGAAGATTTGTGTCTCATTGAGTCCATAGCAACCAACCACCTACATTGCCTTTCCCAGGAGAACAGCCCAGCTCAGCAGCTCAGGAGCAGCCCCAGGCACTTTAATGACCCCTCTGGTGGGTTTGGTGCTGAGTCCATGAACCTCAGACCCTGAGGGGAAGCTGAAGAAACTTCTCAAGAAGTCAAAGTCAGATGTAAACTCCAAAGTTTCTTGTAATGTTAATTGGTCACACTGAGGGACACAACTGAGAAACTGTTCCCAGGATCTGGTTAGAGAAGTAACTGGAGGCAATTATGACAGGTCAGGAAAAGCAAAGTAAAGGTCTCTCTGATGCTGCGTAAACCTGGATGTGTTTCATTAACCAAAGAACTAAGCCCTGACCCCCAACCCTGGGGAGTCAGATCCTGTCCCTTCCACGTTGCCCAGGGCCCTTCCTGGGACAGTGTGATGTGGGGCTGTGCAAGGCCAAGGGCAGGACTATGGTCCCACACCTCCCAGGTTCCTGGCTGGGGACAAGGAGGCCATGAGGCCCCTGTGCTGCAAGGACAAGGTGTCTCCTCACAGGCATCAGAGGTGCAGACAACAGCCAGAGCCAAGGGGAGAAGGAGCTCATGTCTGGTGGGGCTTTCAGCCTCTTTACATCCCGTGATCATCTCCACGACAGCCTGTCCTGTGCTGTGGCATCCCCTGCACCTCTGTCCCTGCAGGCTGGAGACATCCCCCCTGCTGCCCCACCTTGCTCTTGTCTGAGCATCTTCCTTCCTTTGCTGAGGTCTCTCCATCCTCCCCAGCTGGTCCTTGAAGCACAAAGCCTTGGGCTGATGCAGACTCCCTCTGCTGACCTGCTCCCCCACAGCACTGCCCTTCCATCACATTCCTTTCTGCTCATGTCCAGCCTGGGCCTCCCCAGCTGCACTTTGGGCCATTATTTCTTTCTCATGCTCTTTCCCACTACGCAGAAAACCTCCACCACCTCTGAAACCGCCCTTCAAGCACTCTCAGGCTACTCCTGCGCTGCTGCAGCCTCCCCAGCGCTGCTGGGCCAAAGCAGCCCAGGTCCCTCAGCACCCCACACCATGTGCACAAGGTGCTGAACCCGCCTTGGCACAGCCCTGCACTTTGCAGTTCCTCCCTGCTGCTCCAAACTGGGAAGCCGCACACTGGCACACACCCGTGTGTGTGGGTCACACCAGTGCTGAACCGAATGGGATGAGAACTGCAGGTGTCTGGGTCCCCACGCTCCTCCTCATGCAGCCCCGTGTGCAGCTGCCTTGTTCATGGTGAGCGTGCACCACGGGCTGGTGTGGGGACCTTGTAGTGCCCAGGCCCTTCTCCTCAGGGTCACTGCTCAGCGTGTCAGGTCCTGCTCTGTCCTGATCGATGGGGTTGTTCTCCTGCCCCGATACAGAACTGGTCACTTCATCTTGTCACAATCCAGAGATTTCTGATGGATGAATGCCAGATTTTCTCAACGTCTGGACTCTCCCTGGCCTGAAGCTCCATTTGCTCACCTGTTAACGTTTGCATGCAGTCAGCTTATCCTGATGAGGATTTCTCTCCCAAGATAACAGCATGAGGAGTTACAGGACACTGCAAATACTACCTCCTGGAGAAACCGTGGGGTCTTGTGCATCTGATACTCATAATGTCAGAGGTCTGGAGTAAGAGGAGAAGTTTCTCTTCAAGTGGCAGAGCAGCAGGAATGCATGGAGCTCTGCCTGGGGACAGACAATGTCGGCTGAATGTTGAGGAGTCAGCATGAGAGGGCAGAACAACATGGGCAATGTTGTGGTGACTGGACATCAGGTACAGACTCACTGATGAGGAAGAGGAATGAGATGAGGCCTCCTTCAGACAAATGAAAGAAGCCTCATGTTTCCAGGCTGTGTCCTCGTGACAGACCTAAGATACCCCAATATCGGCAAGGTACCAGCATTCCAGGAGGGTTTGGAACCCATTGACAACATCTTCTTGACATCGGTGACTGAGGAGTCAGTGGGGTGAGGTGCCCTGTGGGACTTCACACTTACAAACCAGAAAGAGTTGGTCAGGATGGAACAGTCAGGGATGGGAAAGTGGAGCTGAGGCTCCTGGGAGATGAGAACAAGGCCAAGAGCAGGATTTCAGGAGAGCAAGCTTTGGCCTGCTGAGGGACCTGCTTGGGTCCTGTGGGATATGACCTTGGTGTCTGCAGTGCTTTTCTCTCCCATTTCCTCCCTCCTGTCTCCCACCTGCTGTTGTGCAGCGTTTTTTACCCTTTCTCAAATACAATATCCCAGAGGTGCTGCCAGCATCACTGAGTGGCTCAGGTTTGGCAAGAAGTGGGTCCATCTTGGAGCAGCTGAAATCGGCTCTGTCTGACATTGGTCGAACTCCTGTTGTCTTCTCAGAGCGGTGACAACTGTAGCACACCTATACTCAGCCCCACTTCCAAGACTTTTCCATGTAAACCAAGTACAGGGTGACAACATGTTCGGTGTTACAAACTACTTGATCATGGAGAAGAAATGGAAAAGATCTTCTGTCAGCAACCTGAGGAATCCTGCAGTCAATGAGCAGGTTCCTATGAGGAACTGCAATTGCCCTGGCATTCGTTGATCAGTCAAAGCTGTAGGTGCCAACATTCTAGAAGATCTTGGGACAACTTCTAAATGTGGCTGTCTGGTGGGCCAACAAGAGTGATGCTCACCTCAATCTGTAACTGGGAAACAAGGAAGAACTGGTGAGGGATGTGAACATCAGTGTCCACCTTGGCTGTTGTGACCAGGACACAGTGGGGTCCCAGGCACCAGAGGGGAGGGAGGAAGGCCAGCAGCAGAGCACAGGCTGGTGGGCTCCAGAGGAGAAGGCTTTGACATACTGGGGGATGGTGGGCAAATTGGTGACATGGAAGTAGGTCTGAAGGGTGAAGGACCTCAGGAAATCTGATCAGCCTTACAGAACAGCCTGCTCCAAGCACAAGAATGATCTCTTCAAATACCCTTGAAAAGAACCATTTATCTCTTGAGACTGTTTGCCTGCACTGTTGGAGCTCCAGGGCACAAAGGCAGCACAGAGGAGGTGGGGGCAGGTGAAGCTGCAGAGGAGGAATTTAGAAACCTTGTCCATGAATGCAGAGAATATGGCAAAGCTGCCCTGGACTTGATACCTATACCTGAAGGGCAGCAAGATGAGCTGACAGAGCTTCACTTGCAGTAGAAGAATAGACAGGGTGATCATGGGCCTGCTGCTCAACTTCATAAGAGTAGAATCAGATGGGACTGAGGTTCTTCATGGCTTCTTTGCCTCCATCTTCACCAGCAAGGTCTCCTGGGACTTTGTTCCTGAAGGCAGGAGTCTGGAGAACACCCAGCAGTGGATGGGGCTCAAGTCAGGGGTGACCTGAGCAAACTCAGACACCGTTACAGAACAGGAGATGAGTCACTTGACCAGCTCCTGAACACAAGTATCGCTGTGCTGTGACACCTGAGATTGCCAGGAACACCCACCTCTTGGTCCAGATTAGTGTGACTCCTCTTGAGGTGTCCTGGCCTGTCTCCTCACTCACATGGTGATTTAGTCACCCACTTTTCTGACATATTCAGTCTTTATCAGGAGATGCTCCACATCAATATGAACTGGAGGCTACTGATACCACCTGTTCTGGAAAGGGAGGGAAGGGCAAGCAGGGGTGGAAATAGAATAAATTTGGCTTTATTGCTGTTTATTATGGAAATGCTCTCTGTTTGGCTATTCCTGAAATCTCTCTAATCATCCACACCAGACTCGAAGCCTTTAGGAAAATGATGCACAGAGCCTTGGCTTGTAAGAGCATTTTCGATGTTAGTGAGCTCTCTGGTGTCGTAATTCTGAACTGCAGCTACTGAAACTGAACAAACCTCTAGTGAAGTGAAAGGCAGAAGCAAACCCCAAGTTTCTGAGGGTGTTTGGACCCCATGAAGGGCCATCGCTGACACAGCTGTGAAGGAAACAACCAGTGCAGGTCCCTGTCCCTGGAGGCTGCTGAAGGAAAGACTTGGAGACGCTGGTTCCAGGTGGTGAGGGCCATGTGGAGGTGGCTCTGATGCCACGTCAGCCCTTGATGCTTCTTCATCACCAGAATGGCTGAGCCCTGACCCCTGGGACCTGGTAGATTTTTCTCCAATGTTTTTCAAGGCTTTTCCTGTGGTCAGTGTGAGTGTTTTGTGTTTTGGGGGTGGGTTTTATGTCAAGTGCTGTTGCTTTAACTGCAAGACTCTGCTTTTCTGTGGAGTTGGAAATGCCTGTGAGCAAATCACAACTCATCCAGCTTCTTTCATACACCTGGCAATGGTCACCAGTCACCTCAATGTGCCTATCTCACACTTGCTTGAATCCCCTATTTGGATCCATACCCATCACTCCAGGAGGTTCATGGATCCACCAGGCTCAGGATGATTCCTGAGGACCATCCAAGTGTGGGCAGTGTAAGAGAGGAGCAGAGCAGGGTCAGCTCATGGGCCATGACTGAGCACAGCCACCCCAGCAGCAGCCGTTCCCCATCTCCCAGGCACAGCCATGCCCAGAACATGGAAATGTCACTGCCATACATGATTAGCCCAAGAGAGGCCTTTCTTCCTTCCGTATACCCGGGATAACCTTCCTCCTGTTCCTCCTCCACCTGCAGACATCAACTGCTTTCCATTTCTGGGCTCAGACGTGGCTGGAAGGGTTCACTGAAGCCATCAGCCATCTCATTGCTTCTCCCTACATGCCCTGACCCTCTCCCACACCTACAATGGCCAATCATGGCTGCTCAGGCCTCCCGCTCTTCAGAAGAGGCCTCGAGCTTCTTGGTTCTTCCTGGTGCTTATTATGAACTTCCTCACTCTCTCCAGAGTTCACGGTTAGCTTTCTTGTCCATAACAGCCCTTTATGACCATGTCTCACTAAATGGTTGTCTTTTTTTTATGTCTTTTTATAATCCTTTGTGCAGAAAGGGTAGCCACAGGAAAGTACCCAATATGTCAAAACTGTGTTGAATGCTGTAAAGACCTGATGAGTTCATCTCACCACATGCACACAGTGGACATGCACATGATGTGTATGTTTACAACTTATCTGTACAATGGAAACATAGACTTTTGACCTAGTATTTAATCTAATAACAGAATCTCTTGGGTTAGGACGGGTGCACAAGGATCACTGAGGCCAACTGCTGTAACTGCACATGACAAACCCACAGGTCACCCCGTGTGTCTGAGGATGTTGTCCAGTCTCTTCTTGAACACTGTCAGGTTGGGGCTGTGACACCTCCCTGGGGAGCCTGTTCAGTGTCCAGCACCTCTCGGTGAAGAACCATTTCCTCATGTCCAACCTCAGCCTCCCCTGGCACATCTTCTGCCATTCCCTGGGGTTCTGTCATTGGTCACCACAGAGAAGAGATCAGTACCTTCCCTTCCTTCTCCCCTTGTGAGGAAGCTGTAGCCACCATGAGGTCTCTTTTGGGTCTTTTCTTCAGCTCTGATGCTCAGAAAGCCCTTGGTTTGCTTTCTGAAGCAGAAAGGAGGAGCCATGACCTCCAGGCAATGGGAAGGGGGATCCTGTCCCTCACACACGGCTCAGGGCTCTTCCTGGGACCGTGGGATGTGGGTGTGCAAGGCCCAGGGAAGGACAACACTGGGACAACAACTTCCAGCTTCCCCGTGGGGCTGCAAGGAGGCACCGAGGCCCCAGTGCCATGAGGACAACATGTCTTCTCCTGGGCCTCAGTGACAGAGACAACTGCCCTGGCCAAGGGGACAGAGACCTGGGTTCTGTGGGTCCCTTCCAGCCTTACAGCGCCCTTTGCCATCTCCACCACAGGCTGTTCTACACGGTGATACCCCTGCCCCTCTTTCCCTGCAGGCTGCAGACACCCATTTCGCTTCCCCACCTGCTCTCAGCCCAGCATTTCTGCACCTTCACTGCTGTGTCTGCACCCTCACTGGCTGCTCTTTGGAACACAAACCATGGGCTGATCCAGCTCCCTCTGGGTCACCTCTTGCCCCACAGCACTGCTCTTACAGTGACATTTCTTACTCCTGATATCCACCCTCACCTCCCAAATTGTACTTTCTTACTTTTTTTCCCTGTCCTGCTTTTTCCTGTTACCAAGGAAAGCTCAGCCACCTCATGTACTGCCCTTCATGAAGGGAACTCAACCCATTAGGCTTCTTGTGGTCTTTCACCTGACCAGAGAGAAGCAACCTCACCATGATCTTCTAAATCCCATGAGTGCTGCTGGCCTTTCAGCTTCTCTGACAGACATGACCATGTTCCTGCCGATATCATATCATGTACTCAGGTGGGATGGACATGACAATCTGTCTCTCTTCCTAGGTAGGGCCTGTGGGCACATTGGCAGAGGTTCTTTCCCAGCCATGTCCCTGCTGCTGGGCTGTCACCTCCAGACACAGAACTGACCTCACTGTCCCTTTCACAGCTACATGCTTCTGATTGAATTATGAGTGAATTATTGCTGCCTGGCTGATATTCAAAGTCTGTGCGTGGATGCTGAAACCTCTTCAGTAACCTGTTCTGAAAGAATCAACAAGGTGGGCATGAATAGAGCAAAAAAAGAAGACCCTGGGTGGGGGCAAAGGAAAAGGGATGCAAAAGATGTGGTCAGGGCTGTTTGGGGGCACTTGTAAAGCAGCCCTGCACCTCATGTGAATCATTTCTGTGGTCAGAGAGAACCTGAGAGATTTGTCTAATTTTAGAACATGAAGGGTATGAAAGGACAGTGTCCTTCAGGCTCAAAGGGACCTTGGGAGGCGTCTTGACCAACCTCCTGCTCACAGCAGGGTCAGACCAGATTGCTCAGGGCTTTATCCAAACACATCTTGATCACTTTCTGGGACAGAGTGGGTGCGCACTCCTGGGAAACAGCTGCCAGTGCTTGACTGTCCTCAGGACTGGAAAGTTTCTCCCTTTCTACAGCACCTTTCCAAGCCCAGCCATCCAGACTGGTTTTACCCATCTACTCACACACTGACACAGACCATAATATCCTACGTTGGACACAAGACTATTGTGGGGGATGATGCTGGATTCCTAGCTGACTTCCAGGTAACAGACCACCACTGCTCTGCCCATGTTCACAACCCTGTCCTTTCCTCACAGAAAGCAAAGAGGATGGACAGACACAACCTGCCCTGGGCAAACCCCGTCACCTTCTCTTCCAGACACCCAGAAATGGGGTCCCAGTGGACATGCTCTGGGGCACAGCCCTTAGTTCCCCTGCTCACCCATTGGCCATTTTGAAAAGTGCACACACTGTGTGAGAGCTGCCAGTGGTCAGGGAGTCCCCCCAGTCTCCATGAGCTTTCACAGATGGTGGAGAGTGGCCTCACTGTGACATCGTCCTGCTGTCCCAGCTCCTGGGATGCTGTCCCTGCTGTCCCATAGACTGGAGAGGATTGTGATAGTTCCGGTGACCCCTGACTTGATCCCCATGCACTGCTGGTTGTTCTGACTCCAGCCACAGAGATCTCAGAGACCTTGCTGGTGAAGAGGGAGAACGAGAGGACACAGAGATTCTCAGTTCTTTCACATATTAAATTAATCAGTGGCCACGCAGTGTTTTTGTTTCTCCTTTAACTGTTCCTGCAGTAGCAACAGCTCATTATGGGGACCTTCAATTGCCTTACAGGTCTGGACTGAGTTCTGATCTGGACTGTTGCTGTGCTTGGAGGCTGCTGTCCTTGAGACCAGATGAACTCACTCCTGCCACCCTGCCTGGCAGTTCATTCCATCCGTGTCACAGCTCTGTCTGCAGCACTGACAGCTCCAGCTCCCCAGTCAGGTCCCTGGCTGAGGACATTGCCTCACATCTGGGCTGAACCACCCCAGCTGTGGAACCAGCCCAGCTCTGACCTGCCACAAGAAACCTGGTACCAAGTGTCCAAGAGCGCATGTGTGCAAAGGCTTTGAATCAGAGCACAGACATGACATGGCCAAAGACTGATGAGTGTCTGTCTAGGCCTAGGAGTATAAAACAAGAATAAAATGCCTGAACTCATTCAACTGAAGATATTCCTCCCCCAGCTTGGAGGAATTAGATCCTTTGCTGTAACATTCCTGGTGTCCTGTCTAATGATGGGACAAGAAAAGTTGATTCTCATACTAATTCATTGTTTTATACAAAGAACACAATGATGTGTCTCTTCAGAGGAGAGAGAATCAACATCACTGATTACTTCAGGTTGTTTCAAAGGATGTGCCCCTGGAGCCCCAGGGACACCTGGAGGAGCCCAGAGGGGACAGAGAAAGGGACATCATGGGCTGTTCCTGTGCTGCTGAGCTGGGCTGGGCTCCTGGAACACAGGGAGCTCATGGCAGCGGCAGCGCTGCAGAGAGACAGCTCTGCCCAGGAGCAGCTCCTCTGCACACGCAGCAGGGCTGAGGGCTCTGCCTGCAGCACCGAGGGCACAGGAGCCGGGCAGAGAGAAGGAAACACAGTCTGGGGTGGAAGGATGCTGAGATGTCACTTGGAGAGAAATCTTCAGATATATGAAGCCTGTGGCTGCAGGGCATTGAATCTGCAAATCTTGGTAGGATCTCAGAAAGCTGTCACATTGCAGAGCCTGCGAGAGATGTAAGTACAGCTCTCAGAGGTTCTCTGATCAGAGGAGAGGATGTGCTGCAGAGCAGGGATTGCCTTCTGCACTGTCAGAGTGACAAGACGTGAATGCTGCGTTCTCCCCAGGGTGGCTGTGGGGTGTAAATGTAAATGTGCAGGCAGGGGTGCCCAGGGCTGTCCTGCAGAGCAGGGTCCCTGCACCCCAGGGCTGTGCCGGGCAGGGACTCTGCCGCCTGCCAGGGTCAGCGCTCAGCCTGACGGGGGATCCCAGCAACACTGAGGGGAGAAGATGTGGGGGGAAGGAGCGACCCCCGGCAGGGCAGGGTCCTTCTGCTGCTGGGTTCTCCGTGGGTCGGGGCTGCTCACAGCTCCAGCTCACTCCAGAATATTGACAAGAGGAGGTTTCAAGGAAAAGAAGAAGACAAAGAGTACTACAAAGATACGGAACCTCCCTGAGTCTGTGTTTTCAGTCTCCTACTCTGGGGAATGGGTGGTGATTAAGGCAGTTTTTAATTTTAAACAAATGCTTGAGACACATGAACTGCAGTAGGTCTTCAAGAGAATCCTGACATGCCTTGCCTCTCGTCTGCCTATGCAGAACCAGCATCACCTTTGGTGGACACCTTACACTTAATCTGTAATCTGTTTTCCAGCCTGCAGACAGGAAGATGCCCCCAGACAGTGCCCTGTGAACAGGCAGGATCTGTAGGGCCAGGGGGAGGGCACAGAGGGTGGGATGGTCTGTGAGCACTGACAGGGAAGAGACATGGACAGGGAAACACCTCCCAGGGGAGAATCTCCAGGCAGCAGGGAAATGATCAGAAATGAGAGGAAACCAAACCCGGAATGGTTATGGGAGGGAGAAGAGAGAAAAGTGCCTGTGATCCCCTGCAGTGCAGATCCCTCCTGTGAGCAGCCCCCTGGGCTCCTGTCCCACCCAGCAAAGCCTCTGCCCTCAGGGCCGGGGGCTCCAAGGCATGAAGCAGCTCCTGTGCAGCCAGAGCTCCAGTTCCTCTGCAGAGCACAGGGGCTGAGAGCAGCTGCCCGGCAGTGTTGGTGTCTGGGAGGTGCTGCACAGCTGGGGAAGGGTGACGCTGTCTGAGTGCCCGGCTGCCTCTGCCCTGGCCTCTCTCACACCCACCCTCACCGCATTTTCCTTCTTGCTGCCCTGCTCTGGGTCACTGCTGTTGGGATCTTGTTCTTGCTGTCAGGCTCTCTGGGGATGGCAGTTTCAGCTGCAGAGTCACAGCCTGAGCTTGTGGGTCCTTTCCTGCAGGTGTGTCCATGGGCACACGTGTCCCAGCTTTGCTCTGACCTGTGGGCTGTGGGCAATGCAGTCTGTGGGGCTGGGGAATGAGCTATGTGTGTCCTGGACTAAATGTTGGGTGCTGAGACCCTAGGAAAGGATGAGACCTGTCATGGTCTGAGGTGGATCCCTCTGCTCTCAGCAGTGCCTGGTGGCTTTTCAGGGTAACATGGGAGTGTGATCAGCCCCCATCTCAGAAAGGTGCCAGCCCAGGGCAGCTGGAGCAAGACAGAGGGACAGAGCAGCTGCCCTCACTCTGCACTGACCCACAGGCACCCTCTGGTCTCGCAGGACTCGCTCTGTTCTCCCTGAGTGCAGCAGAAATGATGAGGGTTTCTGACACCCAACAACACTCCCCAGGGTGGGAGGGGAGAAGAAGCTGTAGAAACACCAAACCTCTCCAACTCAGTTTCTCAGGCCTGGGGGTACAGATGCTGACAGTCCCTTCTGCACCACGAGCGGTTCCAGCTGACAAAGCTGAACCCCAGGACTGGCCCCTGCCCACCCGATCACACAGGGTCAGGCTCAGTCCTCAGGAGCCCCTGGGCAGAGACCCTGCTCTTCATTGCACACTCATCAAGCACCAACGAGGGCTCAGCCAGGACGTTCTCCTGGAAAAAGAAAAGTGTCTCTTTGTGTGACAGGGTGGGAGGGTCTGTGGGAAATGGGTTTGATGATTCCCAGAGAAGTCTCATCTAAACCTTCACTATCTTTTCCTCCTATGACAGGTCCTCATGCCCACAGGCAGCAAATGTCCAACAGCAGCTCCATCACCCAGTTCCTCCTCCTGCCGTTCACAGACACACGGGAGCTGCAGCTCTTGCACTTCTGGCTCTTCCTGGGCATCTACCTGGCTGCCCTCCTGGGCAACGGCCTCATCATCACCACCATAGCCTGGGACCAGCACCTCCACACCCCCATGTACTTCTTCCTGATCAACCTCGCCCTCCTCGACCTGGGCTCCATCTCCACCATTCTCCCCAAGTCCATGGCCAATTCCCTCTGGGATTCCAGGGCCATCTCATACTGGGGATGTGCGACACAGCTCTTTTTGTTTCTCTTCTTGATTACAGCAGAATTTTATCTCCTCACAGTCATGTCGTACGACCGCTACGTTGCCATCTGCAAACCCCTGCACTACGGGACCCTCCTGGGCAGCAGAACTTGTGTCCACATGGCAGCAGCTGCCTGGGCCACTGGGTTTCTCAATGCTCTGCTGCTCACGGCCAATACATTTTCACTGCCCCTGTGCAAGGGCAATGCCCTGGGCCAGTTCTTCTGTGAAATCCCCCAGATCCTCAAGCTCTCTTGCTCACACTCCTACCTCAGGGAACTTGGGCTTCTTGTGGTCAGTGCCTGTTTAGGTTTTATTTGTTTTGTGTTCATTGTGGTGTCCTATGTGCAGATCTTGAGGGCCGTGCTGAGGATCCCCTCTGAGCAGGGACGGCACAAAGCCTTTTCCACCTGCCTCCCTCACCTGGCCGTGGTCTCCCTGTTCATCAGCACTGCCATGTTTGCCCACCTGAAGCCTCCCTCCATCTCCTCCCCATCCCTGGACCTGGTGGTGTCTGTTCTGTTCTCAGTGGTGCCTCCAGCAGTGAACCCCCTCATCTACAGCATGAGGAACCAGGAGCTCAAGGATGCCCTGTGGAAACTCATATCTTAGTGTTTTCTGAAGCAATAAATTGCCCATCTGCTTCTACTTAGCAGGTTTAATGTAACTAGTTACACGTCCAGCCTCTCATCTCTATTTTCTGTTGTTATTGACATTGGTTTTGATCCGATAATGTTGTCATCCCCTTTCTAAATCACTGTCTGCTTTTATTTTATAACCACTGGTTGTGTAAATGAGGAGCCATGATCTGTGTGTATTTAAACAAAATAAAGGGTTCTGTAGTGACACTGTATCACTATGTCCTTCACTATATCCTTCCTGCAAGGCCTTTTGGATCTGCAGGGACAGTTTCTGTGATGGAAGGGGAAGAAAAGAGTCCAGCGTGGCAGCCCTGCCAGGGAGCAGCAGCGCTTGTTCCTCCAGAGCTGTTCTGGTTCCACTCCCACACTCTCCTTCTCATCCCTGGTGTTGGTGCAAGGCCTGAGTGCTCTGGCAGCTTGGTCACAGTCCTGCTGTGTGTCAGTGCTGTGGGCGCAGGCAGGGACAGGCAATGGGCACTGCTGTGACAGAGCTGGCCTCACAACAGCCTTTCCAGATAGAAAGGTGATCTCCTCAGGGCAGTGCATGATGGTTTATATCTTCTTGCAAAGTTTCTCTTAACCATATTCCTACAAAAGTCACCCACAGATGAAACACCATTGTACATCTGAACAGTGTGTGTGTGCAGGGCTGGCACACAGCAGTGTCCTCTCACAGCCAGGCTCCTGCCAGAGACCTGCAGGACCAGCAGAGCAGGGGCTGGGCTGTGCCCCTGTGCACTGGACACCCCAGGGAAGGAGCCCCAGGTCAATCACCATGGACTGGCCCCTCACAACCACCATTTTCAATACTGGCCTTTCACCCAGAGAATCTGTTCTTCCATCCATGGATGGACACTCAGTGAATAGTTCAGCAGTCTGTATTGCTTTGTACAGATGAGATGTGATCACGGACATCATGGATGTGAGGTGACATGAACACGAGTGAGCACAAACACCATCAACTGTTCCTTGGGGTTCCATGAAAACCTGTGGCACACACAAGGTCCTGAGGTCACTTCCTTTTGGAAGTAACACCCCATGGGAAACTGCCTGGATGCAGCACTGGGTTGTGCTTCCTTAATTCAGCTCCCCGTGTCCATTCCTCATGACGTGGGACATCTCAGATTAGTGCAGAGCAGGGTGACTCACCATAGCTGAGGTGTCTCCCACCCCTTTGGAGTGGCAACGGAAGGCCAGAGGGACAGTGTGACTTCTGCCTCTGTGTGTAAAAGGGACAGACTGTCTCTGAGCATCCCTGGGTGCAGAAGGGGTCCTGAGACCAACTCAGATCTGGATGCCTGATGGAACCCTGGCATTTCTGTGTGTGACTCCAAGAACAAACCTCAGTGTCCCAGTGAGATTCATCTCAGCTGCTGGGACAGGCTCATTGCAAGTGCTCCTGTCTGCTCCGTCACCCTTGCCTGTGATTCTGCGTTGTGCTCTCAAAAGCAAGACAAAGTGGTAAGAGGGTTTCTGAGGTCTTTGGAAAGGCAGATATCGAACCCATCTGCATGAAAAGCATGAAGGAGAAATAACAGCTGGTCAACCTGCCACCATAACCGGAATTTTGCAGGGTCACAGACATGGTGTTCCTTGGTGTCCTAGTAGCCAGATCAGTGATCTCTGGGCTGGAGAATTGGAAGCTGGGTGGGAAGTTGGCTGGACAATCAAGCCAAATGTCATCAGCGGTACAAAGCCCTCCGTGCAGCCAGTTACTAGTAGCATCCCTCAGTGACCAGCACTTGGACCAACACTGTTAAGCATCTTTATTCTCCCTCTCTATGATGTGGCGAGTGCACTTTCAGCTTCTCTGTGGATGATGCATAGTTGTGAGGAACCCTTGAACAACCTCACCTGGTTCACCCTGCCTGGAGCAGAACAGTGAGACAAGTGAGACAAGAGCTTTCTTCAAACCTCAAGTTATTCTGAGATTCAATGAACCTTTCCCTTGGAGAGGATTTTGAAGGCAGAATAGGCAGAGGAAGAATAAAAAGAATAAAAGACAGAAAAGGAGTTCTAAATGTTGTCAACAAAAATACAGCAGTTCCTCTGAAGAGTGTTTTTCAACTCAAATCTCTAGTAGGGAATATATTTGATAAATTTGATAAAACAAGTATACTTTTATCTGATCAGGGCCTGGGCCATAAAAAAGGTGATGGACAGTTATGGTATTATGAGTTCACTTGTGTCTCAGACACTCATAACCCAGTCAGAATCCTGTGGCTGTGAAGGGGACAGTGAGGCCAGTTCTGTCTCTGGTGGTGACAGCCCAGCAGCAGGGACACGGCTGGGAAAGAATCTCAGCCTAAGTATGACAGATCCTACCCAGGAAGAGATCTTGGAGACAGGTTGTCACATCCATCCCACCTGAGAACATGGTGGGACAGCAGCAGGGACATGGTCGTGTGTATCAGAGAAGCTGAAAGGCCAGCAGCACTCATGGGATTTAGGAGATCATGGTGAGGTTACTTCTCTCTGGTCAGGTAAAAGACCTCAAGAAGCATAATGTGTTGGTTTCCCTGCATGAAGAGCAGTTTACGAGGTGTCTGAGCTTTCCTTGGTAGTGGGAAAAAGCAGGAGAGGAAAAAAAAGTCACGAAGTGCAATTTGGAAGGTGGAGACTGGATATCAGTAGTAAGAAATGTCAGAGGAAGGGCAGTGCTGTGGTGCAAGAGGTGACCCAGAGGGAGCTGGATCAGCCCATGGTTTGTGTTCCAAAGAGCAGCCAGTGAGGGTGCAGACACAGCAGTGAAGGTGCAGAAATGCTGGGTGAGAGCAGGTGGGGAAGCGAGATGGGTGTCTGCAGCCTGCAGGGAAAGAGGGGCAGGGGTAGCACCGTGTAGAACAGCCTGTGGTGGAGATGGCAAAGGGCGCTGTAAGGCTGGAAGGGACCCACAGAACCCAGGTCTGTGTCCCCTTGGCCAGGGCAGTTGTCTCTGCCACTGAGGCCCAGGACAAGACATGTTGTCCTCATGGCACTGGGGCCTCGGTGCCTCCTTGCAGCCCCATGGGGAAGCTGGAAGTTGTTGTCCCAGTGTTGTCCTTCCCTGGGCCTTGCACACCCACATCCCACGGTCCCAGGAAGAGCCCTGAGCCGTGTGTGAGGGACAGGATCCCCCTTCCCATTGCCTGGAGCTCACGGCTTCTCCTTTCTGCTTCAGAAAGCAAACCAAGGGGTTTCTGAGCATCAGAGCTGAAGAAAAGACTCAAAGGAGACCTCATGGTGGCTACAGCTTCCTCACAAGGGGAGAAGGAGGGGAAGGTACTGATCTCTTCCCTGTGGTGACCAATGACAATACCCAAGGGAATGGAAGAAGGGTGTGCCAGGGAAGGTTCAGGTTGGACATGAGGAAAAGGTTCTTCCCCCACAGGGTGCTGGACACTGAACAGGGTCCCCAGGGAGGTGTCACAGTCCCAACCTGACAGTGTTCAAGAAGAGACTGAACAACGTCCTCAGACACACGGGGTGACCTGTGGGGTGTCCTGTGCAGGGACAGCAGTTGGACTCCATGATAATTTGGGTCTGTCCAACTCAGGACATTCCATGATTCTATGAAAAAAAACTAGGTCAAAAGTTTTCATTGTACAGATGAGATGTAAGCATACACATCATGTGCATGTCCACTGTGTGCATGTGGTGAGATGAACCCAAGTGAGCACAAATGCCGTCAGCTGTTCCTTGGGGTGCCATAAAGGTCAGTGGGACAGAGATGGTGTTCAGGGGTCTCTTCTAACCTGCGTTATTGTAGGATTCCATGAATCTTTGCCTTGGAGAGCTCTTTAACATCAGAATAGACAGAGGAAGGAGAAAAAAACAGAGGCAGAAGCAGAGATATAAAATGTCCCAGAGTAAATACAGCAGCTCTTCTGAGGAACGTTTCTCCACTCAAACCCTTGATCGGAAATCTATTGGATAAATTTGATGAAAGCAGCTTAGTTTGATCTGCTCACACACTGGACCACAAGGAGGGTGATGGTGGGTGCGATGCCATGTGGTCACTGTGTCTCAGGAACTCATAGTCCAGTAGGAAGCCAATGGCTGTGGAGGGGATTGTGAGGTCACTTCTGCCTCTGCAGGGGATTGGCCAACAGCAGGAACATGGCTGGGAAAGGACTGTGAGGTCACACAGACGAGACGAGCAATCGGGCCCAATCAGCATGGCTGGATGAAAGGCAGGTCCTGCTTGACCACCCTGATCTCTTCTGTGACAAGGTGACCGGCTGAGCAGATGAGGGAAAGTCTGTCGTGGGGAGTGAATCCGCCACACGGGCTGTGGGTGTTGTGTCCTTAGACTGCAGTAAAGCCTGTGACACCGCGTCCCACAGCATCTCCTGGAGAAGCTGCAGCTCGTGGCCTGGATGGTGTATGTGCGATGGAGGGCTGGACCAAAAGAATTGTGGTGAACAGAGCCAAATCCAGTTGGCATCTGGTCACAAGTGGTGTCCCCAGGGCTCAGTATTTGACTCAGTTCTGTTTAAGCTTTATCAGTGATGTGGATGAGGGGATCGCGTGCACCCTCATTAAGTTTGCAGATGACACCAGGTTGGGTGGGAGTGTTGATCTGCTGGAGGGTGGGAAGGCCATGCAGGGGGATCTGGACCCGCTGGATCATTGGGCTGAGGCCATTTGTATGAGGTTTGACCAGACCAAGTGCCGGGTCCTGCACTTGGGTCACAACAGCCCCAGGCTCAGGGAAGAGTGGCTGGAACATTGCCTGGTGGAAAGGGATCAGGGGGTGTTGATGGACAGCAGCTGAACATGAGCCTGTGTGTGCCCAGGTGGCCAAAAGGGCCACCAGCATCCTGGCTTGTATCAGGAATGGTGGGGCCAGCAGGACTAGCGTGATTGCGCCACTGTTCTCAGCGTTGATGAGGTGGCATCTTGAATCCTGTG
>NW_027043743.1:0-44198 GCF_036013475.1 Columba livia
TTTTCTTCTTTCTCTCTTTCTTCTTTCTTTCTTTCTTCTTTGTGTCTTTGTTCTTTCTTTCTTTCTTTCTTCTTTCTTTCTTTGTTTCTCTCTTCTTTCTTTCTTCTTTCTTTCTTCTTCTTTTCTTTCTTCTTTCTTTCTTCTATCTTTCTTACTTTCTTTCTTCTTCTTCCTTCTTCTTCTTCTTCTTCTTCTTCTTCTTTCTTTCTTCTTCTTTCTTTCTTCTTCTTTCTTTCATCTTTCTTCTTCTTCTTTCTTCTTTCTTCTTTCTTTCTTCTTTCTTTTCTTTCTTTCTTTCTCTTCTTCTTCTTCCTTCTTCTTCTTTCTTCTTCTTCTTTCTTCTTCCTTTCTACTTCTCTTCTTCTTCTTCTTCATTTCTTCTTCTTTCTTCTTTCTTCTTCTCTCATATTCTTTCTCTTCTTCTTTCTTCTTTCTTTCTTTCCTCTTTCTTCTTTCTTTCTTCTTCTTTCTTTCTTCTTTCTTAGTTCTTGCATCTTTCTTCTTCTTCTTTCTTCTACTTCTTCTTAATTGCTTTCTTTCTTCTTTCATTCTTTCTTTCTTTCTTCTTTCTTCTCTTCTTTCTTTCTTCTTTCTTTCTTCTTTCTTTATTTCTTTCTTCTTACTTCTTTCTTATTTCTTTCTTTCTTTTTCTTCTTACTTCTTTCTTTCTTCTTTCTTTATTTCTACTTTCTTCCTCTTTCTTTCTTTCTTCTTTCTTCTTCTTCTTTCTTCTTCTTTCTTTCTTCTCTTTCTTTCTTCTTTCTTACTACTTTCTTACTCTTTCTTCCTTTCTTCCTTTATTTCTTTCTATTTTTTTCTTTCTCTTTCTTTCTTCATTCTTTCTTCCTTCTTTCTTCCGTCTTCTCTTCTTCTTTCTTCTTCTTTCTCTTTCTTTCTTACTTCTTTCTTTCTTTCCTCTTCTTTCTTCTTTCTTCTTCTTTCTTCTTTCTCTCTTCTTCCTTCTTCTTTCTTACTTATTTCTTCTTTCTTCTTTCTTTCTCTTCTCTTCTTCTCTTCTTTTTTTTACTTCTTTATTTCTTCTTTCATTCTTCTTTCTTTCTTCTTCTTTCTTTCTTCTTCTTTCTTCTTTCTTCTTGTTTCCTTCTAGATTCTTTCTTCTCTTTCTTCTTTCTTTCTTCTTTCTTCTTGTTTCTTTCTTTCTTCTTTTTTGTTCTTTCTTTCATCTTTCTTTCTTTCTTCTTTCTCTCTTCTTTCATTCTTCTTCTTCTCTTTCTTCTTTCTTCTTTCTTCTTACTTCTTTCTTTCTTTCTTTTTTCTTTCTTCTTTTTTCTTTCTTCTTTCTTTCTCTTTCTTTCCCCTTTCTTTCCTCTTTCTTTCTTTCTTTTTTCTTTCTTACTTCTTTCTTTCTTCTTTCTTACTTCTTTCTTCTTCTTTCTTACTTCTTTCTTACCTCTTTCTTTCTTCTATCTTTCCTCTTTCTTTCTTCTTTCTTTCTTCTTTCTTTCTTCCTTCTTTCTTTCTTCTTTCTTTCTTCTTTCTTTCTTATTTCTTCTTTCTTACTTTTTTCTTTCTTCATCTTTCTTACTCTTCTCTCTTAACTTCTTAATTCTTTCCTTCTTCTTTCTTTCTTCTTTCTTTCTTCTTTCTTACTTCTTTCTTTCTCTTTCTTCTTTCTTTCTTCCTTCTTTCTTCTTTCTTTCTTCTTTCTTTCTTTCTTCTTTCTTTCTTCTTTATTCTCTTTCTTTCTTCTTTCTTTCCTTCTTCCTTCTTTCTTCTTTCTTTCTTCTCTCTTACTTCTTTCTTTCTTCTTTCTTTCTTCTTTTTTTCTTCTTTCTTTCTTCTTTCTTTCTTTCTTATTTCTTTCTTCTTTCTTCTTCTTTCTTTCTTCTTTCTTTCCTCTTTCTTTCTTCTTTCTTTCTTTCTCTCTTCTTTCTTTCTTCTTTCTTTCTTCTTTCTTACTTTCTTCTTTCTTTCTTCTTTCTTTCTTCTTTCTTACTTCTTTCTTACTTCTTTCCCTCTTACTTCTTTCTTTCTTCTTCCTTTCTTGTTTCATTCTTTTTTCTCTCTTACTTCTTTCTTACTTCTTTCTTTCTTCTTTCTTTCTTCTTCCTTTCTTCTTTCTTTCTTCTTTCTTTCTTTCTTGTTTCTTTCTTTCTTTCTTATTTATTTCTTCTTTCTTTCTTCTTTCTTTCTTCTTTCTTTCTTTCTTCTTTCTTTCTTGTTTCTTTCTTTCTTCTTTCTTTTTTCTTTCTTTCTTCTTTCATTCTTTTTTCTCTCTTACTTCTTTCTTACTTCTTTCTTTCTTCTTTCTTTCTTTTTTCTTCTTTTTTCTTTCTTTCTTTCTTCTTTCTTTCTTCTTTCTTTCTTTCTTTTTTCTTTCTTCTTCTTTCCTCTTTCTTTGCACTTTCTTTCAGTCTTCTTTCTTCTTTCTTCTTTCTTTCTTGTTTCCTTCTAGATTCTTTCTTTCTTCTTTCTTCTTTCTTCTTCTTTCTTTCTTGTTTCTTTCTTTCTTCTTTTTTGTTCTTTCTTTCATCTTTCTTTCTTTCTTCTTTCTCTCTTCTTTCATTCTTCTTTCTTTCTTCTTTCTTCTTCTTTCTTCTTATTTCTTCTTCTTACTTTTTTTTCTTCATCTTTCTTACTTCTCTCTTACTTCTTTAATTCTTTCTTCTTTCTTTCTTCTTTCTTTCTTCTTTCTTTCTTCTTTCTTACTTCTTTCTTTCTTTCTTCTTTCTTCTTCCTCTTTCTTCTTCTTTCTTCTTTGTTCTTCTTCTTTCTTTCTTCTTTCTTTCTTCTTTCTTTCTTCTTCTTTCCTTCTTCCTTCTTCTTCTTTCTTCTTCTCTCTTACTTCTTTCTTTCTCTTTCTTTCTTCTTTTTTCTTCTTTCTTCTTCTTTCTTTCTTCTTTCTTTCTTTCTTATTTCTTTCTTCTTTCTTCTTTCTTTCTTCTTTCTTTCTCTTCTTTCTTCTTTCTTCTTTCTCTCTTCTTTCTTTCTTCTTTCTTTCTTCTTTCTTACTTTCTTCTTTCTTTCTTCTTTCTTTCTTCTTTCTACTTCTTTCTACTTCTTTCCCTCTTACTTCTTTCTTTCTTCTTCCTTTCTTGTTTCATTCTTATTTCTCTCTTACTTCTTTCTTACTTCTTTCTTTCTTTCTTTCTTCTTTCTTTCTTCTTTCTTTCTTCTTTCTTTCTTCTTTCTTTCTTCTTTCTTTCTTCTTTCTTTCTTTCTTGTTTCTTTCTTTCTTTCTTATTTATTTCTTCTTTCTTTCTTCTTTCTTTCTTCTTTCTTTCTTTCTTCTTTCTTTCTTCTTCTTTCTTCTTCTTTCTTTTTTCTTTCTTTCTTCTTTCATTCTTTTTTTCTCTCTTACTTTCTTTCCTACTTTCTTTCTTCTTCTTTCTTTCTTTTTTCCTTCTTTTTCTTTCTTTCTTTCTTCTTTCTTTCTTCTTCTTTCTTTCTTGTTTCTTTCTCTTCCTTTCTTCTTCTTTCCTCTTTCTTTCTTCTTTCTTTCTTCTTTCTTTCTTCTTTCTCTCTTCTTTCTTACTTTCTTCTTTCTTTCTTCATTCTTTCTTCTTTCTTTCTTCTTTCTTACTTTTTCTTTCTTTCTTCTTTCTTTCCTCTTTCTTCTTCTTTCTTTCTTCTTCTTTCTTCTTCCTTTCTTCTTTCTTTCTTCTTCCTTCTTTCTTCTTTCTTTCATTCTTCTTTCTTTATTCTTTCTTTATTCTTTCTTTCTTCTTTCTTTCTTCTTTCTTTCTTCTTTCTTTCTTTCTTTTTGTTTCTTAATTTTCTTTCTTCTTTCTCTCTTCTTTCTTACTTCTTTCTTTCTTCTTTCTTACTTCTTTCTTACTTCTTTCTTTCTTACTTCTTTCTTCTTCTTCCTTTCTTCTTTCTTTCTTCTTTCTTTCATTCTTCTTTCTTATTCTTTCTTTATTCTTTCTTTCTTCTTTCTTTCTTTCTTCTTTCTTACTTCTTCTTTCTTCTTTCTTCTTCTTTCTTTCTTACTTCTTTCTTTCTTTTTTCATTCTTCTTTCTTCTTTCTTTCGTTCTTCTTTCTTTCTTCTTTCTTCTCTTTCTTTCTTTCTTTCTTCTTTCTTTCTTCTTTCTTTCTCTTTCTTTCTTCTTTCTTCTTTCTTTCGTTCTTCTTTCTTTCTTTCTTCTTTCTTTCTTCTTTCTTTCTTCTTTCTTACTTTCTTCTTTCTTTCTTCTTTCTTACTTCTTCTTTCCTCTTTCTTTCTTCTTTCTTTCTTCTTTCTTTCTTCTTTCTTTCCTCTTTCTTCTTCTTCTTTCTTCTTCTCTTTCTTTCTTCTTCTTTCTTCTTCTTCTTTTTACTTTCTTCTTCTTACTTCTTTCTACTTCTTTCTTAAATTTTTCTAAACTTCTTTCTTTCTCTCTTCTTTCCTCCTTCTTTCTTCCTTCTTTCTTTCTTTCTTCTTTCTTACTTCTTTCTTTCTTCTTTCTTACTTCTAATCTTACTTCCTTCCTTCTTACTTCTTTCTTTCATCTTCTTCTTCTTTCTTTCTTCTTTCTTCTTCTTCTTCTTTTTTTCTTCTTCTTTCTTCTCTTTCTTCTTTCTTTCTTTCTTCTTTCTTTCCTCTTTCTTTCTTCTTTCTTTCCTCTTTCTTTCTTCTTTACTTCTTTCTTCTTCTTCTTTCCTTGTTCTTTCTTCTTTCTTTCTTCTTTCTATCTTTCTTTCTTCTTTCTTTCTTCTTTCTTCTTTTTTCTTTCTCTTTTTTATTTCTTTCTTCTTTTTTTCTTTCTGCTTTCTTCTTCTTTCTTCTTCTTTTTCTTTCTTTCTTCTTTCTTTCTTCTTTCTTTCTTCTTTCTTTCTGCTTTCTTTCTTCTTCTTCTTTTTACTTTCTTTCTTCTTACTATCTTTCTTACTTCTTCTTAATTTTAACTCAACTTCTTTCTTTCTCTTCTTTCTTTCTCTTCTTTCTTTCTTCTTTCTTTCTTTCTTCTTTCTTTCTTCTTCTTTCTTACTTCTTTCTTTCTTCTTTCTTACTTCTTTCTTACTTCCTTCCTTCTTACTTCTTTCTTTCTTCTTCCTTCTTCTTTCTTTCTTCTTTCTTTCTTTCTTCTTTCTTTCTTCTTCCTTTCTTGTTTCAATCTTTCTTCTTTCTTTCTTCTTCTTTCTTTCTTCTTTATTTCTTCTTTCTTTCTTCTTTCTTTCCTTCTTACTTCTTTCTTTCTTCTTCCTTTCTTCTTTCTTTCTTCTTTCTTTCTTCTTCCATTCTTTTTTCTCTCTTAATTCTTTCATACTTCTTTCTTTCTTCTTTCTTTCTTCTTTCCTTCTTTCTTCTTTCTTCTTTCTTCTCTCTTTCTTTCTTGTTTCTTTCTTTCTTATTTCTTTCCTTCTTTCTTTCTCTTCTTTCTTTCTTCTTTCTTTTTCTTCCTTTCTTATTTCTTTCCTCTTTCTTTCTTCTTTCTTTCTTCTTTCTTTCTTCTTTCTCTCTTCTTTCTTACTTTCTTCTTTCTTTCTTCTTTCTTTCATTCTTCTTTCTTTCTTCTTTCTTTCTTCTTTCTTCTTTCTTCTTTCTTCTTTCTTCTTTCTTGTATATTTCTTCTTTCTTTCTTCTTTCTTTCTTCTTTCTTTCTTTCTTCTTTCTTTCTTCATTCTTTCTTCTTTCTTTCTTCTTTCTTACTTTCTTCTTTCTTTCTTCTTTATTACTTCTTTCTTTCTTCTTCCTTTCTTCTTTCTTTCTTCTTCCTTCTTTCTTCTTTCTTTCATTCTTATTTCTTTATTCTTTTGTTATTCTTTCTTTATTCTTTCTTTCTTCTTTCTTTCTTTCTTCTTTCTTTCTTCTTTCTTTCTTCTTTCTTTCTTTCTTCTTTCTTTCTTATTTCTTTCTTCTTTCTTTCTTCTTTCTTTCTTCTTTCTTTCTTCTTTCTTCTTTCTTTCATTCTTCTTTCTTTCTTTCTTCTTTCTTTCTTCTTTCTTTCTTCTTTCTTACTTTCTTCTTTCTTTCTTCTTTCTTACTTCTTTCTTTCCTCTTTCTTTCTTCTTTCTTTCTTCTTTCTTTCTTCTTTCTTTCCTCTTTCTTTCTTCTTTGTTTCTTCTTTCTTTCTTCTTTCTTTTTTCTTTCTTTCCTCTTTCTTCTTCTTTTCTTTCTTCTTCTTTCTTCTTTCTTTCTTCTTTCTTTCCTCTTTCTTTCTTCTTTCTTTCTTCTTTCTTTCTTCTTTCTTTCTTCTTTCTTTCTTCTTTCTTACTTCTTTCTTTCTTCTTTGTTTCTTCTTTCTTTCTTCTTTTTTTCTTCTTTCTTTCTTCTTTCTTTCTTTCTTCTTTCTTTATTTCTTGTTTCTTTCTTCTTTCTTTCTTTCTTACTTCTTTCTTACTTCTTTCTTTCTTCTGTCTTTCTTTTTTCTTTCTTTCTTTCTTCTTTCTTTTTTCTTACTTCCTTTCTTGTTTCTTCTTTCTTCTTTCTTCTTACTTCTTTCTTTCTTCTTTCTTTATTTCTTCTTTCTCTTTTCATTCTTTCTTTCTTCTTTCTTTCTTCTTTCTTACTTCTTACTTACTTCTTTCTTTCTTTCTTCTTTCTTTCTTTCTTCCTTTTTCTTTGTTCTTTCTTTCTTTCATCTTTCTTTCTTCTTTATTTCTTCTCTCATTCTTTCTTCTTTCTTTCATCTTTCTCTCTTCTTTTTTTCTTCTTTCTTTCTTCTTTCTTCTTTCTTTCTTCTTACTTTGTTCTTTCTTCTTTCTTCTTTCTTTCTTCTTCTTCTTTCTTCTTTCTTCTTTCTTCTTTCTTCTTTCTTCTTTCTTCTTTCTTCTTTATTTCTTCTTTCTTTCTTCTTTCTTCTTTCTTTCTACTTCTTTCTTACTTCTTTCTTTCTTTCTTCTTCTTGTTTCTTTCTTTCTTCTTTCTTCTTTCTTTCATCTTTCTTTCATTCTTCTTTATTTCTTCATGCTTTCTTCTTCTTTCTTTTTTCTTTCTTTCTTTCTTCCTTTCCTCTTATTTTTTTCTTTCTTTCTCTTTCTTCTTCTTTCTTTCTTCTTTCTTACTTCTTTTTTTGTTCTTTTTTCTTGTTTCTTTCTTTCTTCTTTCTTTCTTATTTCTTTCTTCTTTCTTCTTTCTTACTTTCTTCTTTCTTTCTTCTTTCTTTCTTCTTTCTTACTTCTTTCTTTCTTCTTTCTTACTTCTTTCTTGCTTCTTTTTTACTTCTTTCCATTCTCTTTCTTACTTCTTTCTTTATTCTTTCTTTCTCTTTCTTCACTCTTTCTTTCTTCTTTCTTTCTTCTTTCTTTCTTCTTCCTTTCTTCTTTCTTTCTTCTTCTTCCTTTCTCTGTTCTCTCTTTCTTTCTTCTTTCTTCTTTCTTTGTTTCTCTCTTCGTTCTTTCTTCTTTCTTTCTCTTTCTTTCTTCTTTCTTTCTTTCTTCTTCTCCTTCTTGTTTCTTTCTTTCTTTCTTCTTTCTTTCTTATTTCTTACTTCTTTCTTACTTCTTTTCTTTCTTCTTTCTTTCTTCTTTCTTACTTCTTTCTTTCTTTCTTCTTTCTTTCTTCCTTCGTTCTTCTTTCTTTCTTCTTTTTTCCTTCCCTCTTTCTTCTTTCTTTCTTTCTTCTTTCTTTCTTCTTTATTTCTTCTTTCTTTCCTTCTTACTCTTTCTTTATTCTTTCTTTCTTCTTTCTTTCTTTCTTCTTTCTTTCTTCTTTCTTTCTTCTTCCTTTCTTCTTTCTTTCTTTCTTCTTTCTTTCTTTCTTCTTTCTTTATTTCTTGTTTCTTTCTTCTTTCTTTCTTTCTTACTTCTTTCTACTTCTTTCTTTCTTCTGTCTTTCTTTCTTTCTTCTTTCTTTCTTTCTTTCTTCTTTCTTCTTACTTCTTTCTTTCTTCTTTCTTTATTTCTTCTTTCTTTCTTCTTTCTTTCTTCTTTCATTTTTTTTCTCTCTTACTTCTTACTTATTCCTTTCTTCTTTCTTTCTTCTTTCCTTCTTTCTTCTTTCTTTCTTTCTTCTTTCTTTCTTCTTTCTTCTTTCTTGTTTCTTTCTTTCTTTCTAATTTCTTCTTCTTTCTTTCTTCTTTCTTTCTTTCTTTCTTCTTTCTTTCTTCTTCCTTTCTTCTTTCATTCCTCTTTCTTTCTTCTTTCTTTATTCTTTCTTTCTTCTTTCTCTCTTCTTTCTTACGTTCTTCTTTCTTTCTTCTTACTTTGTTCTTTGTTCTTTCTTCTTTCTTCTTTCTTCTTTCTTCTTTATTCTTTATTCTTTATTTCTTCTTTCTTTCTTCTTTCCTTTCTTCTTCCTTTCTTCTTTCTTTCTCTTCCTTCTTCTTCTGTCTTTCATTCTTCTTTCTTTATTCTTTCTTTCTTCTTCTTTCTTCTTCTTTCTTCTTTCTTTCTTTTTTGTTTTTTAATTCTTTCTTTCTTCTTTCTTTCTTCTTTCTTTCTTCTTTCTTTCTTTCTTCTTTCTTTCCTCTTTCTTTCTTCTTTCTTTCCTCTTTCTTTCTTCTTTCTTTCTTCTTTCTTTCTTCTTTCTTTCCTTGTTCTTTCTTCTTTCTTTCTTCTTTCTATCTTTCTTTCTTCTTTCTTTCTTCTTTCTTCTTTTTTTCTTTCTTCTTTTTTTATTTCTTTCTTCTTTTTTTCTTTCTTCTTTCTTTCTTCTTTCTTCTTTCTTTTTCTTTCTTTCTTCTTTCTTTCTTCTTTCTTTCTTCTTTCTTCTGCTTTCTTTCTTCTTTCTTTCTTTTTACTTTCTTTCTTCTTACTATCTTTCTTACTTTCTTTCTTAATTTTTCTAACTTCTTTCTTTCTTCTTTCTTTCTTTCTCTCTTCTTTCTTTCTTCTTTCTTTCTTTCTTCTTTCTTTCTTTCTTCTTTCTTACTTACTTCTTTCTTTCTTCTTTCTTACTTCTTTCTTACTTCCTTCCTTCTTACTTCTTTCTTTCTTCTTCCTTTCTTCTTTCTTTCTTCTTTCTTTCTTTCTTCTTTCTTTCTTCTTCCCTTCTTGTTTCTATCTTTCTTCTTTCTTTCTTTCTTCTTCTTTCTTCTTTATTTCTTCTTTCTTTCTTCTTTCTTTCCTTCTTACTTCTTTCTTTCTTCTTCCTTTCTTCTTTCTTTCTTCTTTCTTTCTTCTTCCATTCTTTTTTCTCTCTTAATTCTTTCATACTTCTTTCCTTTCTTCTTTCTTTCTTCTTTCCTTCTTTCTTCTTTCTTTCTTTCTTCTCTCTTTCTTTCTTGTTTCTTTTCTTTCTATTCTTTCTTCTTTCTTTCTTCTTTCTTTCTTTCTTCTTTCTTTTTTCTTCCTTTCTTATTTCTTTCCTCTTCTTTCTTCTTTCCTCTTTCTTTCTTTCTTCTTTCTCTCTTCTTTCTTACTTTCTTCTTCTTTCTTCTTTCTTTCATTCTTCTTTCTTTCTACTTTCTTTCTTCTTTCTTCTTTCTTCTTTCTTCTTTCTTCTTTCTTCTTCTTCTTTCTTCTTTCTTGTATATTTCTTCTTTCTTTCTTCTTTCTTCTTCTTTCTTTCTTTCTTCTTTCTTTCTTCATTCTTTCTTCTTTCTTTCTCTTTCTTACTTTCTTCTTTCTTTCTTCTTACTTACTTCTTTCTTCTTCTTCCTTTCTTCTTTCTTTCTTCTTCCTTCTTTCTTCTTTCTTTCATTCTTATTTCTTTATTCTTTCGTTATTCTTTCTTATTCTTTCTTTCTTCTTTCTTTCTTCTTCTTTCTTTCTTCTTTCTTTCTTCTTTCTTTCTTTCTTCTTTCTTTCTTATTTCTTTCTTCTTTCTTTCTTCTTTCTTTCTTCTTTCTTTCTTCTTTCTTCTTTCTTTCGTTCTTCTTTCTTTCTTTCTTCTTTCTTCTCTTTCTTTCTTCTTTCTTACTTTCTTCTTTCTTTCTTCTTTCTTACTTCTTTCTTTCCTCTTTCTTTCTTCTTTCTTTCTTTCTTTCTTCTTTCTTTCCTCTTTCTTTCTTCTTTCTTTCTTCTTTCTTTCTTCTTTCTTTTTCTTTCTTTCCTCTTTCTTCTTCTTTTCTTTCTTCTTCTTTCTTCTTTCTTTCTTCTTTCTTTCCTCTTTCTTTCTTCTTTCTTTCTTCTTTCTTTCTTCTTTCTTTCTTCTTTCTTTCTTCTTTCTTACTTCTTTCTTTCTTCTTTGTTCTTCTTTCTTTCTTCTTTTTTTCTTCTTTCTTTCTTCTTTCTTCTTTCTTCTTCTTTATTCTTGTTTCTTTCTTCTTTCTTTCTTTCTTACTTCTTTCTTACTTCTTTCTTTCTTCTGTCTTTCTTTTTCTTTCTTTCTTCTTCTTTCTTTTTTCTACTACTTCCTTTCTTCTTTCTTTCTTCTTCTTCTTACTTCTTTCTTTCTTCTTTCTTTATTTCTTCTTTCTTTTTTCATTCTTTCTTTCTTCTTTCTTTCTTCTTTCTTACTTCTTACTTACTTCTTTCTTTCTTCTTTCTTTCTTTCTTCCTTTTTCTTTGTTCTTTCTTTCTTTCATCTTCTTTCTTCTTTATTTCTTCTCTCTTCTTTCTTCTTTCTTTCATCTTTCTCTCTTCTTTTTTTCTTCTTTCTTTCTTCTCTCTTCTTCTTTCTTCTTACTTTGTTCTTTCTTCTTTCTTCATTCTTTCTATCTTCTTCTTTCTTCTTTCCTTCTTTCTTCTTTCTTCTTTCTTCTTTCTTCTTTATTTCTTCTTTCTTTCTTCTTTCTTCTTTCTTTCTTACTTCTTTCTTACTTCTTTCTTTCTTTCTTCTTTCTTGTTCTTTCTTTCTTCTTTCTTCTTCTTTCATCTTTCTTCATTCTACTTTATTTCTTCATGCTTTCTTCTTTCTTTCTTTTTCTTCTTTCTTTCTTCCTTTCCTCTTTATTTTTTTCTTTCTTTCTTCTTTCTTTCTTCTTTCTTTCTTCTTTCTTACTTCTTTTGTTGTTCTTTTTCTAATTCTTTCTTCTCTTTCTTCTTATTTCTTTCTTCTTCTTTCTTCTTTCTTACTTTACTTCTTTCTTTCATCTTTCTTCTTTCTTACTTCTTTCTTTCTTCTTTCTTACTTCTTCTTGCTTCTTTTTACTTCTTTCCATTCTCTTTCTTACTTCTTCTTTATTCTTTCTTTCTTCTTTCTTCACTCTTTCTTTCTTCTTTCTTTCTCTTCTTTCTTTCTTCTTCCTTTCTTCTTTCTTACTTCTTCTTCCTTTCTCTTTTCTCTCTTTCTTTCTTCTTTCTTTCTTTCTTGTTTCTCTCTTCGTTCTTTCTTCTTTCTTTCTTCTTTCTTTCTTCTTTCTTTCTTCTTTCTTCTTCTTTCTTCTTTCTTTCTTTCTTTCTTCTTCTTTCTTACTTCTTCTTCTTTCTTACTTCTTTCTTCTTTCTTCTTCTTACTTCTTCTTTCTTCTTCTTTCTCTTCTTCTTTCGTTCTTCTTCTTTCCTTCTTCTTCTTTCTTTCTTTCTTCTTTCTTTCTTCTCTTTCTTTCTTCTTTCTTCTTCTTCCTTTCTCTTCTTCTTTCGTCTTTCTTCTTTCTTCTTTCTTTATTTCTTGTTTCTTCTTCTTTCTTTCTTTCTCTTTCTTACTTCTTTCTTTCTTCTTCGTCTTTCTTTTCTTTCTTTCTTCTCTTTCTTTCTTTCTTCTTTCTTCATCTTTCTTTCTTCAAATCATTTATTCATCATCTTACTTCTTACTTATTCCTTTCTTCTTTCTTTCTCTATTCCTTCTTTCTTCTTTCTTCTTTCCTTTCTTCTTTCTTTCTTCTTTCTTTCTTTCTTCTTTTCTTTCTTTCTTTCTAATTTCTTTCTTCTTTCTTTCTTCTTTCTTTCTTTCTTTCTTCTTTCTTTCTTCTTCCTTTCTTCTTTCATTTCTCTTTCTTTCTTCTTTCTTTATTCTTTCTTTCTTCTTTCTCTCTTCTTTCTTACGTTCTTCTTTCTTTCTTCATACTTTGTTCTTTGTTCTTTCTTCTTTCTTCTTTCTTCTTTCTTCTTTATTCTTTATTCTTTATTTCTTCTTTCTTTCTTCTTTCTTTCTTCTTCCTTTCTTCTTTCTTTCCTCTTCCTTCTTTCTTCTGTCTTTCATCTTCTTTCTTTATTCTTTCTTCTTCTTTCTTTCTTCTTTCTTTCTTCTTTCTTTCTTTTTTGTTTTTTAATTCTTTCTTTCTTCTTTCTTTCTTCTTTCTTTCTTCTTTCTTTCTTTCTTCTTTCTTTCCTCTTCTTTCTTCTTTCTTTCCTCTTTCTTTCTTCTTTCTTTCTTCTTTCTTTCTTCTTTCTCTCCTCTTTCTTCTTCTTTCTTTCTTCTTTCTTTCTTCTTTCTTTCTTCTTTCTTTCCTCTTTCTTGTTTTCTTTCTTCTTTCTATCTTCTTCTTCTTTTTTCTTTCTTCTTTCTTTCTTCTTTCTTTCTTCATTCTTTCCTCTTTCTTCCTTCTTTCTTCTTTCTTTCTTGTTTCTTTCTTTCTTCTTCTTCTTCTTTATTTTGTCTTTCTTCTTTCTTCTTTCTTTCTTCATGCTTCTTCTTTCTTTCTTTTTCTTTCTTTCTTTCTTTCCTCTTTATTTTTTTCTTTCTTTCTTCTTTCTTTCTTCTTTCTTTCTTCTTTCTTACTTCATTTTTCTTTCTTTTTTCTTGTTTCTTTCTTTCTTCTTTCATAATTCTTTCTTCTTTCTTTCTTCTTTCTTACTTTCTTCTTTCTTTCTTCTTTCTTACTTCTTTCTTTCTTCTTTCTTTCTTCTTTTTTACTTCTTTCCATTCTCTTTCTTTCTTCTTTCTTACTTCTTTCTTGCTTCTTTTTTACTTCTTTCCATTCTCTTTCTTACTTCTTTCTTACTTCTTTCTTGCTTCTTTTTTACTTCTTTCCATTCTCTTTCTTACTTCTTTTTTTACTCTTTCTTTCTTCTTTCTTTCTTCTTTCTTTCTTCTTTCTTGCCTCTTTCTTCTTTCTTTCTTTCTTCTTTCTTTCTTCTTTCTTTCTTCTTTCTTTCTTCTTTCTACTTTCTTCTTCTTTCTTCTTTCTTTCTTCTTCTTACTTCTTTCTTTCTTCTTTTTTACTTCTTTCAATTCTCTTTCTTTCTTCTTTCTTTCTTCTTTCTTTCCTCTTTCTTTCTTCTTTCTTTCTTCTTTCTTTCTCCTTTCTTTCTTCTTTCTTGCCTCTCTCTTTCTTCTTTCTTTCTTTTTTCTTTCTTCTTCTTTCCTCTTTCTTTCTTCTTTCTTTCTTCTTTCTTTCTTTCTTCTTTCTTTCCTCTTTCTTCTTTCTTTCTTCATTCTTTCTTCTTTCTTTCTTCTTTCTTTCTTCTTTCTTTCTTCTTTCTTTCCTCTTTCTTTCTTCTTTCTTTTTTCTTTCTTTCTTCTTTCTTTCCTCTTTCTTCTTTCTTTCTTCTTTCTTTCTTCCTTATTTCTTTCTTCTTTCTTACTCTTTCTTTCTTCTTTCTTAACTTCTTTCTTACTTCCTTCCTTCTTACTTCTTTCTTTCTTCTTCTTTCTTCTTCTTTCTTCTTTCTTCCTTTCTTCTTTCTTTCTTCTTTCTTTCTTTCTTCTTTCTTTCCTCTTTGTTCCTTCTTTCTTTCTTCTTTCTTTCTTCTTTCTTTCTCTCCATTCTTCTTTCTTCTTTTTACTTTCTTCTTTCTTTCTTCTTTCTTTCTTCTTTCTTTCTTTCTTTCTTCTTTCTTACTTTCTTCTTTCTTTCTTCTTTCTTCTTTCTTCTTTCTTTATTTCTTCTTTCTTTCTTCTTTCTTTCTTCTTTCTTTCTTCTTTCTTTCTTTTTACTTTCTTTCTTCTTACTTTCTTTCTTACTTCTTTCTTAATTTTTCTAACTTCTTTCTCTTCTTCTTTCTTTCTCTCTTCTTTCTTTCTTCTTTCTTTTTTCTTTCTTTCTTTCTTCTTTCTTACTTCTTTCTTTCTTCTTTCTTACTTCATTCTTCCTTCCTTCCAACTTCTTTCTTTCTTCTTCCTTTCTTCTTTCTTTCTTCTTTCTTTCTTTCATCTTTCTTTCTTCTTCCTTTCTTGTTTCTTTCTTTCTTCTTTTTTCTTCCTTCGTTCTTCTTCTTTCTACTTTCTTCCTTCCCTCTTTCTTCTTTCTTTCTTCTTCTTTCTTTCTTCTTTCTTCTTTCTTTCTTCTCTCTTCCTTCCTCTTTCATTCTTCTTTCTCTCTTTCTTCTTTCTTTCTTTCCTTCTTCCTTTCTTTGTTCTCTCTTTCTTCTTTCTTTCTTTGTTTCTCTCTTCGTTCTTTCTTCTTTCTTTCTTCTTCCTTTCTTCTTCCTTTCTTACTTCTTTCTTTCTTCTTACTTTCTTCTTCCTTTCTTACTTCTTTCTTTCTTCTTTCTTTCTTTCTTCTTTCTTCTTTCTTTCTTCTTTCTTTCTTCTTTCTTTCTTTCTTCTTTCTTTCTTTGTTTCTCTGTTCTTTCTTTCTTCTTTCTTTCTTCTTTCTTTCTTTCTTTCTTTCTTCTTCTCTTCCTTCCTTTCATTCTTCTTTCTCTCTTTCTTCTTTCTTTCTTTCTTCTTCATTCTTTGTTCTATCTTTCTTCTTTCTTTCTTTGTTTCTCTCTTCGTTCTTTCTTCTTTCTTTCTTCTTCCTTTCTTCTTCCTTTCTTACTTCTTTCTTTCTTCTTACTTTCTTCTTCCTTTCTTACTTCTTTCTATCTTCTTTCTTCTTTATTTTTTTTTCTTTCTTCTTTCTTTCTTCTTTATTTCTTCTTTCTTTCTTCTTTCTTCTTTCTTTCTTACTTCTTTCTTACTTCTTTCTTTCTTTCTTCTTTCTTGTTTCTTTCTTTCTTCTTTCTTTCTTCTTCTTTCATCTTTCTTTCTTTCTTCTTTCTTTCTTCATGCTTTCTTCTTTCTTTCTTTTTTCTTTCTTTCTTTCTTTCCTCTTTATTTTTTTCTTTCTTTCTTCTTTCTTTCTTCTTTCTTTTTTCTTTCTTACTTCTTTTTTCTTTCTTTTTCTTGTTTCTTTCTTCTTCTTTCTTACTTATTTCTTTCTTCTTTCTTTCTTCTTTCTTACTTTCTTCTTTCTTCTTCTTTCTTTCTTCTTTCTTTCTTCTTTCTTTCTTCTTTCTTCTTTCTTCTTCTTTCTTACTTCATTCTTTCTTCTTTTTTACTTCTTTCCATTCTCTTTCTTGCTTCTTTCTTTCGTCTTTCTTTTTTCTTTCTTTCTTCTTTCTTGCCTCTTTCTTTCTTCTTTCTTTCTTCTTTCTTTCCTCTTTCTTTCCTCTTTCTTTCTTCTTTCTTTCTTCTTTCTTTCTTCTTTCTGTCCTCTTTCTTCTTTCTTTCTTCTTCTTTCTTTCTTCTTTCTTCTTCTTCTTTCTTACTTTCTTCTTTCTTTCCTCTTTCTTTCTTCTTTCTTTCTTCTTTCTTTCTTCTTTCTGTCCTCTTTCTTCTTTCTTTCTTCTTTCTTCTTTCTTTCTTCTTTCTTTCTTCTTTCTTACTTTCTTCTTTCTTTCCTCTTTCTTTCTTCTTTCTTTCTTCTTTCTTTCTTCTTTCTTTCTTCTTTCTTCTTTTTTTCTTTCTTCTTTCTTTCTTCTTTCTTTCTTCTTTCTTTCCTCTTTCTTTCTTCTTTCTTTCTTCTTTCTTTCTTCTTTCTTTCTTCTTTCTTCTTTTTTCTTTCTTCTTTCTTTCTTCTTTCTTTCTTCTTTCTTTCTTTCTTTCTTCTTTCTTCTTTCTTCTTTCTTTCTCTTTCTTTCTTCTTTCTTTCTTCTTTCTTTCTTCTTTCTTTCTTGTTTCGTCTTTCTTTCTTTCTTCTTCCTTTCTTCTTTCTTTCTTCTTTCTTTCTTCTTTCTTACTTTCTTCTTTCTTCTTTCTTTCTTCTTTCTTTCTTCTTTCTTACTTCTTTCTTTCTTCTTTCTTACTTCTTTCTTACTTCTTTCTTTCTCTTTCTTTCTTCTTCCTTTCTTCTTTCTTTCTTCTTCCTTCTTTCTTCTTTCTTTCATTCTTCTTTCTTTATTCTTTCTTTATTCTTTCTTTCTTCTTTCTTTCTTTCTTTCTCTTTCTTTCTTCGTTCTTTCTTCTTTCTTTCTTTCTTCTTTCTTTCTTATTTCTTTCTTCTTTCTTTCTTCTTTCTTACTTCTTTCTTTCTTCTCTCTTACTTCTTTCCATCCTCTTTCTTACTTCTTTCTTTATTCTTTCTTTCTTCTTTCTTTCTTCTTTCTTTCTTCTTCCTTTCTTCTTTCTTTCTTGTTTCGTCTTTCTTTCTTTCTTCTTTCTTTCTTCTTTCTTTCTTCTTTTTTCTTCTTTCTTTCTTGTTTCGTCTTTCTTTCTTTCTTCTTTCTTTCTTCTTTCTTTCTTCTTTTTTCTTCTTTCTTTCTTTTTTCTTACTTTCTTCTTTCTTTCTTCTTTCTTACTTCTTTCTTTCTTCTTTCTTACTTCTTTCTTACTTCTTTCTTTCTTACTTCTTATTTCTTCTTCCTTTCTTCTTTCTTTCTTCTTCCTTCTTTCTTCTTTCTTTCTTCTTCCTTCTTTCTTCTTTCTTTCATTCTTCTTTCTTTATTCTTTCTTTCTTCTTTCTTTCTTCTTTCTTTCTTCTTTCTTTCTTCTTTCTTTCTTCTTTCTTTCTTTCTTTCTTCTTTCTTTCTTATTTCTTTCTTCTTTCTTTCTTCTTTCTTTCTTCTTTCTTACTTCTTTCTTTCTTCTTTCTTCCTTCTTTCTTCTTTCTTTCGTTCTTCTTTCTTTCTTTCTTCTTCCTTTCTTCTTCCTTTCTTACTTCTTCTTTCTTCTCACTTTCTTCTTCCTTTCTTACTTCTTTCTTTCTTCTTTCTTTCTTTCTTCTTTCTTTCTTCTTCTTTCTTCTTTCTTTCTTCTTTCTTTCTTTCTTCTTTCTTCTTTGTTTCTCTGTTCTTTCTTTCTTCTTTCTTTCTTCTTTCTTTCTTTCTTTCTTTCTTCTCTCCTTCCTTCCTTCTTTCATTCTTCTTCTCTCTTTCTTCTATCTTTCTTTTTTCTCTCTTACTTCTTTCTTACTTCTTTCTTCTTTCTTTCTTCTTTCTTTCTTTTTTCTTTTTCTTTCTTCTTTCTTTCTTTCTTCTTTCTTTCTTCTTCCTTTCTTCTTTCTTTCTTCGTTTTCTTTCTTGTTTCTTCTTCTTCCTTTCTTCTTTCTTTCTTCTTTCTTTCTTTCTTTCTTCTTTCTTCTTTCTTTCTTCTTTCTTTCTTCTTTCTTTCTTTCTTTCTTATTTATTTCTTACCTCTTTCATTCTTCTTTCATTCTTCTTTCTTACTTCTTTCTTTCTTCTTTCTTTCTTCTTTCTTTCTTCTTTCTTTCTTCTTTCTTTCTTTCTTCTTTCTTTTTTCTTTCTTTATTCTTCTTTTCTTCTTTCTTTCTTCTTTCTCTCTTTCTTGTTTCTTTCTTGTTTCTTTCTTGTTTCGTTCTTTCTTTCTTTCTTTCTTATTTCTTTCTTCTTTCTTTATTCTTTATTTCCTTCTCTTTCTTTCTTCTTTCTTCTTTCTTACTTCTTTCTTTCTTTTTACTTTCTTAGTTCTTTCTTTCTTCTTTCTTTCTTCTTTCTTTCTTCTTTCTTTCTTATTTTTTCTTTCTTCTTTCTTTCTTCATTCTTTCTTCTTCATTCCTCTTTCTTACTTTCTTCTTTCTTTCTTCTTTCTTTCTTCTTTCTTACTTCTTTATTTCTTCTTTCTTACTTCTTTCTTACTTCTTTATTTCTTACTTCTTTCTTTATTCTTCCGTTCTTCTTTCTTTCTTCTTCCTTTCTTCTTTCTTTCTCCTTTCTTTCCTCTTTCTTTCTTCTTTCTTTCTTCTTTCTTTCTTCTTTCTTTCTTCTTTCTTTCTTCTTTCTTTCTTCTTTCTTCTTTTTTTCTTTCTTCTTTCTTTCTTCTTTCTTTCTTCTTTCTTTCCTCTTCTTTCTTCTTTCTTCTTTCTTTCTTCTTTCTTTCTTCTTTTCTTTCTTCTTTCTTCTTTTTTTCTTTCTTCTTTCTTTCTTCTTTCTTTCTCCTTTCTTTCTTTTTCTTTCTTCTTTCCTCTTTCTTTCTTCATTCTTTCTTCTTTCTTTCTTCTTTCTTCTTTTTTCTTTCTTTTTCTTTCTTCTTTCTTCTTCTTTCTTTCTTCTTTCTTTCTTTCTTCTTTCTTACTTTCTTCTCTCTTTCTTCTTTCTTTTTTCTTTCTTTCTTTCTTCTTTCTTTCTTCGTTCTTTCTTCTTTCTTCTTCTTTCTTTCTTCTTTCTTTCTTGTTTCGTCTTTCTTTCATTCTTGTTTCTTTCTTCTTTCTTTCTTCTTTCTTTCTTCTTTCTTTCTTCTTTCTTTCTTCTTTCTTACTTTCTTCTTTCTTCTTTCTTTCTTCTTTCTTTCTTCTTTCTTACTTCTTTCTTACTTCTTTCTTTCTTATTTCTTTCTTTCTTCTTCTTTCTTCTTTCTTTCTTCTTCCTTCTTTCTTCTTTCTTATATTCTTTCTTTCTTCTTTCTTTCTTCTTTCTTTCTTTCTTCTTTCTTTCTTCTTTCTTTCTTCTTTCTTCTTTCTTCTTCTTTCTTTCTTTCTTACTTATTTCTTACTTCTTTCATTCTTCTTTCATTCTTCTTTCAAACTTCTTTCTTTCTTCTTTCTTTCTTCTTTGTTTCTTCTTTCTTTCTTCTTTCTTTCTTCTTTCTTCTTTCTTTCTTTCTTCTTTCTTACTTCTTTCTTTCTTCTTTCTTTCTTCTTTCTTTCTTCTTTCTTCTTTTTTTTTCTTTCTTTCTTCTTTCTTCTTTCTTTTTTCTTTCTTCCTCTTTCTTTCTTCTTTCTTTCTTCTTTCTTTCTTTCTTTCTTTCTTCTTTCTTTCTTCTTTTTTTTTCTTCCTTTCTTCTTTCTTCTTCCTTCTTTCTTTCTTCTTTCTTCTTTCATTCTTCTTTCTTTCTTTATTATTTCTTTCTTCTTTCTTTCTTTCTTCTTTCTTTCTTCTTCCTTTCTTCTTTCTTTCTTCCTTCTTTCTTTCTTCTTTCTTTCTTCTTTCATTCTTCTTTCTTTCTTTATTATTTCTTTCTTCTTTCTTTCTTTCCTCTTTCCTTCTTCTTTCTTCCTTCTTTCTTTCTTCTTTCTTTCTTTATTATTTCTTCTTCTTTCTTTCTTCCTTCTTTCTTTCTTCTTTCTTTCTTCTTTCTTTCTTTCTTCTTTCTTTCTTCTTTATTTCTTCTTTCTTCTCTTTCTTTCCTTCTTACTTCTTTCTTACTTCTTTCTTTCTTCTTTCTTCTTTCTTCTCTCTCTTTCCTTCTTCTTTCTTTCTTTCTTCTTTCTTTCTTTCTTCTTCCTTCTTTGTTCTTTCTTTCTTTCTTCTTTCTTCTTTGTTTCTCTCTTCTTTCTTTCTTCTTTCTTTCTTCTTTCTTTCTTCTTTCTTTCTTCTTTCTTTCTTTCTTTCTTCTTCCTTTCCTCTTCCTTTCTTACTTCTTTCTTTCTTCTTTCTTTCTTTCTTATTTCTTTCTTCTTTCTTTCTTCTTTCTTTCTTCTTCTTACTTCTTTCTTTCTTCTTTCTTTCTTCTTCTTTCTTCTTTCTTTCTTCTTTCTTTCTTCTTCTTTTTTTCTTCTTTCTTCTTTTTTCTTCTTTCTTTCTTCTTTCTTTCTTTCTTGTTTCTTTCTTCTTTCTTTCTTTCTAACTTCTTTCTTACTTCTTTCTTTCTTCTTCTTTCTTTCTCTTTCTTTCTTTCTTCTTTCTTTTCTCTTACTTTCTTTCTTCTTCTTCTTTCTTCTTTCTTCTTTCTTCTTACTCTTCTCCTTCTTCTTTCTTTCTACTTTCTTTCTTCTTCTTCTTTCTTCTTTCTTCTTTCTTTCTTCTTTCTACTTCTTTCTTCTTTCTTTCTTCTTACTTTCTTTCTTCTTTCTTCTTTCTTTCTTCTTTCTTTCTTTCTTCTTTCTTTCTTCTTACTTTCTTTCTTCTTTCTTTCTTTCTTCTTTCTTCTTACTTCCTTCTTCCTTCTTTCTTTCTTTCTACTTTATTTCTTCTTTCTTTCTCTCTTCTTTCTTTCTTCTTCTTTCTTCTTTCTTACTTCTTTCTTACTTCTTTCTTCTTCTTCTTCTTTCTTTCTTCTTTTTCTTGTCTTTCTTTCTTTCTTCTTCTTTTTTCTTTCTTCTTCTTTCTTTCTTCTTTCTTTCTTCTTTCTTTCTTCTCTCTTCTTTCTTTCTTCGTTCTTTCTTCTTTCTTCTTTCTTTCTTCTTACTTTGTTCTTTCTTCTTTCTTTCTTCTTCTTCTTTCTTCTTTCTTTCTTCTTCTTCTTTCTTCTTCTTTATTTCTTCTTTTTTTCTTCTTTCTTCTTTCTTTCTACTTCTTTCTTACTTCTTCTTTCTTGTTCTTTCTTGTTTATTTCTTTCTTCTTTCTTTCTTCTTTCTTTCTTTCTTCTTTATTTCTTCATGCTTTCTTCTTTCTTTCTTTTTTCTTTCCTTCTTCCTTTCTTTCCTCTTTATTTTTTTCTTTCTTTCTTCTTTCTTGTTCCTTTCTTTCTTCTTACTTTCTTTCTACTTCTTTCTTAATTTTCTAACTTCTTCTTTCTTCTTTCTTTCTCTTTCTTTCTCTTTCTTCTTTCTTCTTTCTTCTTTCTCTCCTTCTTTCTTTCTTCTTTCTTTCTTCTTTCTTACTTTCTTCATTCTTTTCTTCTTTCTTTCTTCTTTCTTCTCTTCATTCTTTCTTTCTTTCTTCTTCTTTCTTTCTTCTTTCTTCTTCTTCCTTTCTTGTTTCTTTCTATCTTTATTCTTTCTTTCTTTCTTCTCTCTTTCTTCTATCTTTCTTTCTTCTTTCTTTTTTCTCTGTTTTCTTCTCTCTTTCTTCTATCTTTCTTTCTTCTTTCATTTTTCTCTGTTACTTCTTTCTTACTTCTTTCTTTCTTCTTTCTTTCTTCTTTCTCTCTTCTTTCTTTCTTCTTTCTTTCTTTTTTCTTTCTTTCTTTCTTCTTTCTTTCTTCTTTCTTTCTTCTTTCTTTCCTTCTCGTTTCTTTCTTTCTTTCTTCTTTCTTTCTTCTTTCTTTCTTCTTTCTTTCTTTTTTCTTTCTTTCTTTCTTCTTTCTTTCTTCTTTCTTCTTCTTTCTTTCTCTTTTTCTTTCTTTCTTTCTTCTTTCTTTCTTCTTTCTTTCTTTTTTCTTTCTTTCTTTCTTCTTTCTTTCTTCTTTCTTTCTTTCTTGTTTCTTTCTTTCTTTCTTGTTTATTTCTTCTTTCTTCTTTCTTTCTTTCTTCTTTCTTTCTTCTTTCTTTCTTCTTTCTTTCTTTCTTGTTTCTTTCTTGTTTCTTTCTTTCTTTCTTTCTTCTTTCATTCCCTTTTCTCTCTTACTTCTTTCTTCTTTCTTTCTTCTTTCTTTCTTCTTTCTTTCTTCTTTCTTTCTTCTTTCTTTCTTTCTTGTTTCTTTCTTTCCTTCTCATTTCTTTCTTCTTTCTTTCTTCTTTCTTTCTTTATTCTTTCTTTCTTCTTCCTTTCTGCTTTCTTTCCTCTTTCTTTCTTCTTTCTTTCTTCTTTCTTTCTTCTTTCTCTCTTCTTTCTTACTTTCTTCTTTCTTTCTTCATTCTTTCTTCTTCTTTCTTCTTTCTTACTTTCTTCTTTCTTTCTTCTTTCTTTCTTCTTTCTTACTTCTTTCTTTCTTCTTTCTTTCTTTTTTCTTTCTTTCTTTCTTCTTTCTTCTTTTTTTCTTTCTTCTTTCTTTCTTCTTTCTTTCTTCTTTCTTTCTTTCTTTCTTTCTTATTTCTTTCCTCTTTCTTTCTTCTTTCTTTCCTCTTTCTTTCTTCTTTCTTTCTTCTTTCTTTCTTCTTTCTTTCCTCTTTCTTTCTTCTTTCTTTCTTCTTTCTTTCTTTCTTTCTTTCTTATTTCTTTCCTCTTTCTTTCTTCTTTCTTTCCTCTTTCTTTCTTCTTTCTTTCTTCTTTCTTTCTTCTTTCTTTCCTCTTTCTTTCTTCTTTCTTTCTTCTTTTTTTCTTTCTTTCTTTCTTCTTTCTTTCTTCTTTCTTCTTTTTTTCTTTCTTCTTTTTTTATTTCTTTCTTCTTTTTTCTTTCTTCTTTCTTTCTTTTCTTCTTTCTTTTTCTTTCTTTCTTCTTTCTTTCTTCTTTCTTTCTTCTTTCTTTCTGCTTTCTTTCTTCTTTCTTTCTTTTTACTTACTTTCTTCTTACTATCTTTCTTACTTCTTTCTAATTTTTCTAACTTCTTTCTTTCTTCTTTCTTTCTTTCTCTCTTCTTTCTTTCTTCTTTCTTCCTTCTTCTTTCTTTCTTTCTTCTTTCTTACTTCTTTCTTTATTCTTTCTTACTTCTTTCTTACTTCCTTCCTTCTTACTTCTTTCTTTCTTCTTCCTTTCTTCTTTCTTTCTTCTTTCTTTCTTTCTTCTTTCTTTCTTCTTCCTTTCTTGTTTCTTTCTATCTTTCTTCTTTCTTTCTTTCTTCTTTCTTTCTTCTTTATTTCTTCTTTCTTTCTTCTTTCTTTCCTTCTTACTTCTTTCTTTCTTCTTTCTTTCTTCTTTCTTTCTTCTTTCTTTCTTCTTTATTTCTTCTTTCTTTCTTACTTCTTTCTTTCGTTCTTCTTTCTTTCTTCCTTCGTTCTTCTTTCTTTCTTCTTTCTTCCTTCCCTCTTTCTTTTTTCTTTATTTCTTGTTTCTTTCTTCTTTCTTTCTTTCTTACTTCTTTCTTACTTCTTTCTTTCTTCTGTCTTTCTTTCTTTCTTCTTTCTTTCTTTCTTCTTTCTTTCTTCTTACTTTCTTTCTTCTTTCTTTCTTTCTTCTTTCTTCTTACTTCTTTCTTTCTTCTTTCTTTATTTCTTCTTTCTTTCTTCTTTCTTTCTTCTTCCATTCTTTTTTCTCTCTTAATTCTTTCATACTTCTTTCTTTCTTCTTTCTTTCTTCTTCCTTCTTTCTTCTTTCTTTCTTTCTTCTCTCTTTCTTTCTTGTTTCTTTCTTTCTTCTTATTTCTTCCTTCTTTCTTTTCTTCTTTCTTTCTTCTTTCTTCTTCTTTTTCTTCCTTTCTTCTTTCTTTCCTCTTTCTTTCTTCTTTCTTCTTTCTTTCTTCTTCTCTCTTCTTCTTACTTTCTTCTTTCTTTCTTCTTTCTTTCATTCTTCTTTCTTTCTTCTTCCTTTCTTCTTTCTTTCTTCTTCTTCTTTCTTTCATTCTTCTTTCTTTCTTCTTTCTTTCTTCTTTCTTTCTTCTTCATTCTTTCTTCTTTCTTTCTTCTTTCTTACTTTCTTCTTTCTTTCTTCTTTCTTACTTCTTTCTTTCTTCTTTCTTACTTCTTTCTTACTTATCTATTTCTTACTTCTTTCTTTCTTCTTCCTTTCTTCTTTCTTTCTTCTTCCTTCTTTCTTCTTTCTTTCATTCTTATTTCTTTATTCTTTCGTTATTCTTTCTTTATTCTTTCTTTCTTTTTTCTTTCTTTCTTCTTTCTTTCTTCTTTCTTTCTTCTTTCTTCTTACTTCTTTCTTTCTTCTTTCTTTCTTCTTTCTTTCTTCTTTCTTCTTTCTTTCGTTCTTCTTTCTTCCTTTCTTCTTCTTTCTTCTTTCTTTCTTCTTTCTTTCTTCTTTCTTCTTTCTTTCGTTCTTCTTTCTTTCTTTCTTCTTTCTTTCTTCTTTCTTTCTTCTTTCTTACTTTCTTCTTTCTTTCTTCTTTCTTACTTCTTTCTTTCCTCTTTCTTTCTTCTTTCTTTCTTCTTTCTTTCTTCTTTCTTTCCTCTTTCTTTCTTCTTTCTTTCTTCTTTCTTCTCTTTCTTTTTCTTTCTTTCTCTTTCTTCTTCTTTTCTTTCTTCTCTTTCTTCTTTCCTCTTCTTCTTTCCTCTTTCTTTCTTCTTTCTTTCTTCTTTCTTTCTTCTTTCTTTCTTCTTTCTTTCTTATTTCTTCCTTCTTCTTTCTGTCTTTGTTTCTTCTTTCTTTCTTCTTTTTTTTCTTCTTTCTTTCTTCTTCCTTTCTTTCTTCTTTCTTTATTTCTCCTTCTTTCTTCTTTCTTTCTTTCTTCTTTCTTCTTTCTTTCTTCTTTCTTCATCTTTCTTTCTTCTTTCTTTCTTCTTTCTTACTTCTTTCTTATTTCTTTCTTTCTTCTTTCTTTCTTTCTTCCTTTTTCTTTGTTCTTTCTTTCTTTCATCTTTCTTTCTTCTTTATTTCTTCTTTCTTTCTTTCTTCTTTCTTTCATCTTTCTCTCTTCTTTCTTTCTTCTTCCTTTCTTCTTTCTTCTTTCTTTCTTCTTACTTTGTTCTTTCTTCTTTCTTTCTTCTTTCTTCTTTCTTCTTTCTTGTTTCTTCTTTCTTCTTTCTTCTTTCTTCTTTCTTCTTTCTTCTTTCTTCTTTCTTCTTTCTTCTTTCTCTTTCTTCTTTATTTCTTCTTTCTTTCTTCTTTCTTCTTTCTTCTTTCTTTCTTACTTCTTTCTTACTTCTTTCTTTCTTTCTTCTTTCTTGTTTCTTTCTTTCTTCTTTCATTCTTCTTTCTTTCATCTTTCTTTCTTCTTTCTTTCTTCATGCTTTCTTCTTTCTTTCTTTTTCTTTCTTTCTTTCTTCCTTTCCTCTTTATTTTTTTCTTTCTTTCTTCTTTCTTTCTTTTCTTTCTTTCTTCTTTCTTACTTCTTTTTTTGTTCTTTTTTCTTGTTTCTTTCTTTCTTCATTCTTTCTTCTTACTTTCTTTCTTCTTTCTTTCTTTCTTCTTTCTTTCTTCCTTCTTTCTTTCTTCTTTCATCTTTCAATTCTTCTTTCTTTCTTTATTAATTTCTTTCTTCTTTCTTTCTTTCTTCTTTCTTTCTTCTTCCTTTCTTCTTTCTTTCTTCCTTCTTTCTTTCTTCTTTTTTCTCTTTCATTCTTCTTTCTTTCTTTATTATTTCTTTCTTCTTCTTTCTTTCTTCTTTCTTTCTTCTTCTTCCTTCTTTCTTTCTTCTTCCTTTCTTTATTATTTCTTTCTTCTTTCTTTCTTCCTTCTTTCTTTCTTCTTTCTTTCTTCTTTCTTTCTTTCTTCTTTCTTTCTTCTTTATTTCTTCTTTCTTTCTTCTTTCTTTCCTTCTTACTTCCTTCTTACTTCTTTCTTTCTTCTTTCTTCCTTTCTTCTCTCTTTCCTTCTTCTTTCTTTCTTTCTTCTTTCTTTCTTTCTTCTTCCTTTCTTTGTTCTTTCTTTCTTTCTTCTTTCTTTCTTTGTTTCTCTCTTCTTTCTTTCTTCTTTCTTTCTTCTTTCTTTCTTCTTTCTTTCTTCTTTCTTTCTTCTTTCTTTCTTCTTCCTTTCCTCTTCCTTTCTTACTTCTTTCTTTCTTCTTTCTTTCTTTCTTCTTTCTTTCTTCTTTCTTTCTTCTTTCTTACTTCTTTCTTTCTTTCTTCTTTCTTTCTTCTTTCTTTCTTCTTTCTTTCTTCTTTCTTTCTTCTTTCTTCTTTTTTTCTTCTTTCTTCTTTTTTTCTTCTTTCTTTATTCTTTCTTTCTTTCTTGTTTCTTTCTTCTTTCTTTCTTTCTTTCTTCTTTCTTTCTTCTTTCTTCCTTCTTTCTTTCTTCTTTCTTCTTATTATTTCTTTCTTCTTTCTTTCTTCCTTCTTCTTTCTTCTTTCTTTCTTCTTTCTTCTTTCTTCTTTCTTTCTTCTTTATTTCTTCTTTCTTTCTTCTTTCTTTCCTTCTTACTTCCTTCTTACTTCTTTCTTTCTTCTTTCTTCTTTCTTCTCTCTTTCCTTCTTCTTTCTTTCTTTCTTCTTTCTTTCTTTCTTCTTTCTTTCTTCTTCTTTCTTCTTACTTTCTTTCTTCTTTCTTTCTTTCTTCTTTCTTCTTTCTTCTTACTTCCTTCTTCCTTCTTTCTTTCTTTCTACTTTCTTTCTTCTTTCTTTCTTTCTTCTTTCTCTTTCTTTCTTTCTTTCTACTTTCTTTCTTCTTTCTTTCTTCTTACTTTCTTTCTTCTTTCTTTCTTTCTTTCTTCTTTCTTTCTTTCTTCTTTCTTTCTTCTTACTTTCTTTCTTCTTTCTTTCTTTAATCTTTCTTCTTACTTCCTTCTTCCTTCTTTCTTTCTTTCTACTTTCTTTCTTCTTTCTTTCTTTCTTCTTTCTTTCTTCTTTCTTCTTCTTTCTTACTTCTTTCTTACTTCTTTCTTCTTTCTCCTTTCTTTCTTTCTTCTTTTTTCTTTGTCCTTTCTTTCTTTCATCTTTCTTTTTTCTTTCTTTCTTCTTTCTTTCTTTCTTTCTTTCTTCTTCCTTTCTTCTTTCTTTGTTCTTTCTTTCTTTCTTTCTTCTTTCTTCTTTCTTTCTTCTTTCTTTCTTCTTTCTTTCTTTCTTTCTTATTTATTTCTTACCTCTTTCATTCTTCTTTCATTCTTCTTTCTTACTTCTTTCTTTCTTCTTTCTTTCTCTTTCTTTCTTCTTTCTTTCTTCTTTCTTTCTTCTTTCTTTCTTCTTTCTTCTTCTTTCTCTCTTCTTTCTTCTTTTTTCTTTCTTCTTTCTTTCTTCTTTCTTTCTTCTTTCTTTCTTACTTTCTTTCTTCTTTCTTTCTTCTTTCTTCTTTTTTCTTTCTTCTTTCTGTCTTCTTCCTTTCTTCTTTCTTTCTTCTTCCTTCTTTCTTCATTCTTTCTTCTTTCTTTCATTCTTCTTTCTTTCTTCTTTCTTTCTTCTTTCTTTCTTCTTTCTTTTTCTTCTTCTTTCTTCTTTCTTACTTTTTCTTTCTTCTTTCTTACTTCTTTCCATCCTCTTTCTTACTTCTTTCTTTCTTCTTTGTTCTTCTTTCTTTCCTCTTTCTTTCTTCTTTCTTTCTTCTTTCTTTCTTCTTTCTTTCCTCTTTCTTTCTTCTTTCTTTCTTCTTTCTTTCTCTTTCTTTCTTCTTTCTTTCTTCTTTCTTTCTTCTTTCTTTCTTCTTTCTTTCTTCTTTCTTTCTTCTTTCTTTCCACTTTCTTTCTTCTTTCTTTCTTCTTTCTCTCTTCTTTCTTCTTTTTTCTTTCTTCTTTCTTTCTTCTTTCTTTCTTCTTTCTTCTTTTTTCTTTCTTCTTTCTGTCTTCTTTCTTTCTTCTTTCTTTCCTCTTTCTTTCTTCTTTCTTTCTTCTTTCTCTCGTCTTTCTTCTTTTTTCTTTCTTCTTTCTTTCTTCTTTCTTTCCTTCTTTCTTACTTCTTTCTTTCTTCTTTCTTTCTTCTTTCCTTCTTCTTTCTTCTTTCTTTCTTCTTTCTTCTTTATTTCTTCTTCTTTCTTCTTTCTTCTTCCTTTATTCTTTATTTCTTTTTTCTTTCTTATTTCTTCTTTCTTCTTACTTCTTTCTTACTTCTTCTTCTTCTTTTGTTCTTTCTTTCTTCTTCTTTCTTCTTTCTTTCATCTTTCTTCTTTCTTCTTTCTTTCTTCATGCTTTCTTTCTTCTTTCTTTCTTCTTTCTTCTTCTTTCTTCTTCTTTCTTCTTTCTTACTTTCCTCTTTCTTTCTTCTTTCTTTCTTCTTTCTTACTTCTTTCTTTCTTCTTTCTTACTTCTTTCTTTCTTCTTTTTACTTCTTTCCATTCTCTTTCTTTCTTCTTTTTACTTCTTTCTTTCTTCTTTATTTCTTCTTTCTTTCTTCTTCTTTCTTTCTTCTTTCTTTCTTCTTTCTTTATTCTTTCTTTCCTCTTTCTTTCATCTTTCTTTCTTCTTTCTTTCTTCTTTCTTTCTTTCTTCTTTCTTTCTTCTTTCTTTCTTCTTTCTACTTTCTTCTTTCTTTCTTCTTCTTCTTCTTTCTTACTTCTTTCTTTCTTCTTTTTTACTTCTTTCCATTCTCTTTCTTTCTTCTTTCTTTCTTCTTTCTTTCCTCTTTCTTTCTTCTTTCTTTCTTCTTTCTTTCCTCTTTCTTTCTTCTTTCTTTCTTCTTTCTTACTTTCTTCTTTCTTTCTTCTTTCTTACTTCTACTTTCTTTCTTTTCTTACTTCTTTCTTCTTCTTTCTTCTTCTTTCTTTCTTCTTTCTTTCCTCTTTCTTCTTTATTTCTTCTTTCTTTCTTCTTTCTTACTTTCTTCTTCTTTCTTCTTTCTTTCTTCTTCTTTCTTCTTTCTTTCTACTTTCTTCTTTCTTTCTTCTTTCTTACTTCATTCTTTCTTCTTTTTACTTCTTTCCATTCTCTTTCTTGCTTCTTTCTTTCGTCTTTCTTTTTCTTTCTTTCTTCTTTCTTGCCTCTTTCTTTCTTCTTTCTTTCTTCTTTCTTTCCTCTTTCTTTCCTCTTTCTTTCTTCTTTCTTTCTTCTTTCTTTCTTCTTTCTGTCCTCTTTCTTCTTTCTTTCTTCTTTCTTCTTTCTTCTTTTTTTCTTTCTTCTTTCTCTTCTTTCTTCTCTTTCTTTCCTCTTTCTTCTTCTTCTTTCTTCTTTCTTTCTTCTTTCTTTCTTCTTTCTTCTTTTCTTTCTTCTTTCTTCTTCTTTCTTTCTCTTTCTTTCTTCTTTCTTCTTTCTTCTTTCTTCTTTCTTCTTCTTTCTTCTTTCTTTCTTTCTTCTTTCTTTCTTCTTTCTTTCTTGTTTCGTCTTTCTTTCTTCTTCTTCCTTTCTTCTTTCTTCTTCTTTCTTTCTTCTTTCTTACTTTCTTCTTTCTTCTTTCTTTCTTCTTTCTTCTTCTTTCTTACTTCTTTCTTTCTTCTTTCTTACTTCTTTCTTACTTCTTTCTTTCTTACTTCTTTCTTTCTTCTTCCTTTCTTCTTTCTTTCTTCTTCCTTCTTTCTTCTTTCTTTCATTCTTCTTTCTTATATTCTTTCTTTATTCTTTCTTTCTTCTTTCTTTCTTTCTTCTTTCTTTCTTCGTTCTTTCTTCTTTCTTTCTTTCTTCTTTCTTTCTTATTTCTTTCTTCTTTCTTTCTTCTTTCTTACTTCTTTCTTTCTTCTCTCTTACTTCTTTCCATCCTCTTTCTTACTTCTTTCTTTATTCTTTCTTTCTTCTTTCTTTCTTCTTTCTTTCTTCTTCCTTTCTTCTTTCTTTCTTGTTTCGTCTTTCTTTCTTTCTTCTTTCTTTCTTCTTTCTTTCTTCTTTTTTCTTCTTTCTTTCTTGTTTCGTCTTTCTTTCTTTCTTCTTTCTTTCTTCTTTCTTTCTTCTTTTTCTTCTTTCTTTCTTTTTTCTTACTTTCTTCGTTCTTTCTTCTTTCTTTCTTCTTTCTTCTTTCTTTCTTCTTTCTTCTTACCTATTTCTTACTTCTTTCATTCTTCTTTCATTCTTCTTTCTTACTTCTCTCTTTCTTCTTACTTCTTCTTCTTTCTTCTTTCTTTCATTCTTCTTTCTTTCTTCTTTCTTTCTTCTTTCTTCTTTCTTTCTTCTTTCTTTTTTCTTTCTTTATTCTTTATTTCTTTCTTATTTCTTTCTTCTTCCTTTATTCTTTCATTCTTTCTTCTTTCTTTCTTCTTTCTTCCTTCTTTCTTTCTTCTTTCTTTATTCTTTATTTCTTCTTATTTCTTTCTTCTTCCTTTATTCTTTCATTCTTTCTTCTTTCTTTCTTCTTTCTTCTTTCTTTCTTTCTTCTTTCTTACTTCTTTCTTTCTTCTTTCTTACTTCTTTCTTTCTTCTTTCTTTCTTCTTTCTTACTTCTTCCTTTCTTCTTTTTTACTTCTTTCTTTCTCCTTTCTTTCTTCTTTCCTTCTTCTTTCTTTCTTCTTTCTTTCTTCTTTCTTTCTTCTTTCTTGCCTCTTTCTTCCTTCTTTCTTCTATCTTTCTCCTTTCTTTCTTCTTTCTTAATTTCTTCTTTCTTTCTTCTTTCTTTCTTCTTTCTTTCCTCTTTCTTACTTCTTTCTTTCTTTCCTCTTTCTTACTTCTTTCTTTCATCTTTCTTTCTTCTTTCTTTCTTCTTTCTTCTTTCTTTCTTTCTTCTTTCTTTCGTCTTCATTTCTTATTTCTTACTTCTTCCTTCTTTCTTCTTTCTTTCATTCTTCTTTCTTTATTCTTTCTTTATTCTTTCTTTCATTTTTCTTCTTTCTTTCTTACTTCTTTCTTTCTTCTTTCTTCTTTCTTTCTTCTTTCTTTCTTTCTTCTTTCTTTCTTCTTTCTTTCTTCTTTCTTTCTTCCTTCTTTCTTGTTTCGTCTTTCTTTCTTTCTTCTTTCTTTCTTCTTTCTTTCTTCTTTCATTCTTTTTTCTTACTTTCTTCTTTCTTTCTTCTTTCTTTCTTCTTTCTTCTTTCTTTCTTCTTTCTTTCTTCTTTCTTTCTTTCCTACTTATTTCTTACTACTTTCATTCTTCTTTCATTCTTCTTCCTTACTTCTTTCTTTCTTCTTTCTTTCTTTTTTCTTTCTTCTTTCTTTCTTCTTTCTTTCTTCTTCCTTCTTTATTTCTTCTTTCTTTTTTCTTTCTTTATTCTTTATTTCTTTCTTATTTATTTCTTCTTTCTTTTTTCTTTCATTCTTTCTTCTTTCTTTCTTCTTTCTTCTTTCTTTCTTTCTTCTTTCTTACTTCTTTCTTTCATCTTTCTTTCTTCTTTCTTTCTTCTTTCTTTCTTCTTTCTTTCTTTCTTCTTTCTTTCGTCTTCATTTCTTCTTTCTTTCTTCTACCTTCTTTCTTCTTTCTTTCATTCTTCTTTCTTTATTCTTTCTTTATTCTTTCTTTCATCTTTCTTTCTTCTTTCTTTCTTAATTCTTTCTTTCTTCTTTCTTCTTTCTTCTCTCTTTCTTATTTCTTTCTTCTTTCTTTCTTCTTTTTTCTTCTTTCTTTCTTCTTTCTTTCTTGTTTCGTCTTTCTTTCTTTCTTCTTTCTTTCTTCTTTCTTTCTTCTTTCTTTCTTTTTTCTTACTTTCTTCTTTCTTCTTTCTTTCTTCTTTCTTTCTTCTTTATTCTTTCTTTCTTCTTTCTTTCTTTCTTACTTATTACTTACTTCTTTCATTCTCTTTCATTCTTCTTTCTTACTTCTTTCTTTCTTCTTTCTTTCTTCTTTCTTTCTTCTTTTTTCTTCTTTCTTTCTTCTTTCTTCTTTCTTTCTTCTTACTTTTTTACTTTCTTTATTCTTTATTTCTTTCTTCTTTCTTTCTTCTTTCTTTATTCTTTCATTCTTTCTTCTTTCTTTCTTCTTTCTTCTTTCTTTCTTTCTTCTTTCTTACTTCTTGTCTTTCTTCTTTCTTTCTTCTTTCTTTCTTCTTTCTTTCTTCTTTTTTTTCTTTCTTTCTTCTTTCTTTCTTTCTTTTTTCTTTCTTTCTTCTTTCTTTCTTCTTTATTTCTTCTTTCTTTCTACTTTCTTTCTTTCTTCTTTCTTTCTTTCTCTTTTCTTTCTTTCTTCTTTCTTTATTTCTTCTTTATTTCTTCTTTCTTTCTACTTTCTTTCTTTCTTCTTTCTTTCTTTCTTTCTTTCTTTCTTCTTTCTTTCTTCTTTCTTCTGTCATTCTTCTTTCTTTCTTTATTATTTCTTTCTTCTTCTTTCTTTCTTCTTTCTTTCTTCTTCCTTTCTTCTTTCTTTCTTCCGTCTTTCTTTCTTCTTTATTTCTTCTTTCATTCTTCTTTCTTTCTTTATTATTTCTTTCTTCTTTCTTTCTTTCTTCTTTCTTTCTTCTTTCTTCCTTCTTTCTTTCTTCTTTCTTTCTTTATTATTTCTTTCTTCTTTCTTTCTTCCTTCTTTCTTTCTTCTTTCTTTCTTCTTTATTTCTTCTTTCTTTCTTCTTTCTTTCCTTCTTACTTCTTTCTTACTTCTTTCTTTCTTCTTTCTTCCTTTCTTCTCTCTTTCTTTCTTCTTTCTTTCTTTCTTCTTTCTTTCTTTCTTTCTTTCTTCTCTCTTCCTTTCTTCTTTCATTCTTCTTCTCTCTTTCGTCTTTCTTTCTTTCTTTCTTCTTTCTTTCTTCTTTCTTTCTTTTTTCTTACTTTCTTCTTTCTTCTTTCTTTCTTCTTTCTTTCTTCTTTATTCTTTCTTTCTTCTTTCTTTCTTTCTTACTTATTTCTTACTTCTTTCATTCTTCTTTCATTCATCTTTCTTACTTCTTTCTTTCTTCTTTCTTCTTTCTTTCTTCTTACTTTTTTTCTTTCTTTATTCTTTATTTCTTTCTTATTTCTTTCTTCTTTCTTTATTCTTTCATTCTTTCTTCTTTCTTTCTTCTTTCTTCTTTCTTCTTTCTTTCTTTCTTCTTTCTTACTTCTTTCTTTCTTCTTTCTTTCTTCTTTCTTTCTTCTTTCTTTCTTCTTTTTTTTCTTTCTTTCTTCTTTCTTTCTTTCTTTTTTCTTTCTTTCTTCTTTCTTTCTTCTTTATTTCTTCTTTCTTTCTACTTTCTTTCTTTCTTCTTTCTTTCTTTCTCTTTTCTTTCTTTCTTCTTTCTTTATTTCTTCTTTATTTCTTCTTTCTTTCTACTTTCTTTCTTTCTTCTTTCTTTCTTTCTTTCTTTCTTTCTTTCTTCTTTCTGTCTTCTTTCTTTCTTCTTCCTTTCTTCTTTCTTTCTTCCTTCTTTCTTTCTTCTTTCTTTCTTTCTACTTTCTTTCTTCTTCCTTTCTTCTTTCTTTCTTCCTTCTTTCTTTCTTCTTTATTTCTTCTTTCATTCTTCTTTCTTTCTTTATTATTTCTTTCTTCTTTCTTTCTTTCTTCTTTCTTTCTTCTTTCTTCCTTCTTTCTTTCTTCTTTCTTTCTTTATTATTTCTTTCTTCTTTCTTTCTTCCTTCTTTCTTTCTTCTTTCTTTCTTCTTTATTTCTTCTTTCTTTCTTCTTTCTTTCCTTCTTACTTCTTTCTTACTTCTTTCTTTCTTCTTTCTTCCTCTCTCTCTCTTTCTTTCTTCTTTCTTTCTTTCTTCTTTCTTTCTTTCTTTCTTCTCTCTTCCTTTCTTCTTTCATTCTTCTTTCTCTCTTTCGTCTTTCTTTCTTTCTTCTTCCTTTCTTTGTTCTTTCTTTCTTTCTTCTTTCTTTCTTTGTTTCTCTCTTCTTTCTTTCTTCTTTCTTTCTTCTTTCTTTCTTTCTTTCTTCTTCCTTTCTTATTCCTTTCTTACTTCTTTCTTTCTTCTTCCTTTCTTTCTTCTTTCTTTCTTCTTTCTTTCTTCTTTATAACTTCTTTCTTTCTTTCTTTCTTTTTTCTTCTTTCTTTCTTCTTTCTTTCTTCTTTCTTTCTTCTTTCTTTCTTCTTTTTTTCTTCTTTTTTTCTTCTTTCTTTCTTTCTTCTTTCTTTCTTTCTGATTTCTTTCTTCTTTCTTTCTTTCTTCTTTCTTCTTTCTTTCTTTCCTTCTTCTTTCTTTCTTTCTTCTTTCTTTCTTTCTTCTTTTTCTTTTTTTTTCTTTCTTTCATCTTTCTTTCTTCTTTCTTCTTTCTTTCTTTCTTCTTTCTTCTTTCACTCTTCTTTCTTTCTTCTTTCTTACTTTCTTCTTTCTTTCTTCTTACTTTGTTCTTTCTTCTTTCTTTCTTCTTTCTTCTTACTTCTTTCTCTCTTCTTTCTTCTTTATTTCTTCTTTCTTTGTCCTTTCTTCTTTCTTTCTTCTTTATTTCTTCTTTCTTTCTTCTTTCTTCTTTCTTTCTTACTTCTTTCTTACTTCTTCTTTCTTTCTTTCTTTCTTTCTTCTTTCTTTCTTCTTTCCTTCTTCTTCCTTTCTTCTTTCTTTCTTCCTTCTTTCTTTCTTCTTTCTTCTTTCATTCTTCTTTCTTTCTTTATTATTTCTTTCTTCTTTCTTTCTTTCTTCTTTCTTTCTTCTTCCTTTCTTCTTTCTTTCTTCCTTCTTTCTTTCTTCTTTCTTCTTTCATTCTTCTTTCTTTCTTTATTATTTCTTTCTTCTTTCTTTCTTTCTTCTTTCTTTCTTCTTTCTTCCTTCTTTCTTTCTTCTTTCTTTCCTTATTATTTCTTTCTTCTTTCTTTCTTCTTTCTTTCTTCTTTCTTTCTTTATTATTTCTTTCTTCCATCTTTCTTTCTTCTTTCTTTATTTCTTCTTATTTCTTCTTTCTTTCTACTTTCTTTCTTTCTTCTTTCTTTCTTCTTTCTTTCTTCTTTCTTTCCTTCTTAATTCTTTCTTACTTCTTTCTTTCTTCTTTCTTCCTTTCTTCTCTCTTTCTTCTTTATTTCTTCTTCCTTTGTTCTTTCTTTTTTCTTCTTTCTTTCTTTCTTCTTTCTTTCTTTCTTTCTTCTCTCTTCCTTTCTTCTTTCATTCTTCTTTCTCTCTTTCTTCTTCCTTTCTTTCTTCTTCCTTTCTTTCTTCTTTCTTTCTTTGTTTCTCTCTTCTTTCTTTCTTCTTTCTTTCTACTTTCTTTCTTTATTCTTTCTTTCTTCTTTCTTTCTTCTTTCTTTCTACTTTCTTTCTTCTTTCTTTCTTTATTATTTCTTTCTTCCATCTTTCTTTCTTCTTTCTTTCTTCTTTCTTTCTTCTTTCTTTCTTTCTTCTTTCTTTCTTCTTTATTTCTTCTTTCTTTCTTCTTTCTTTCCTTCTTACTTCTTTCTTACTTCTTTCTTACTTCTTTCTTTCTTATTTCTTCCTTTCTTCTCTCTTTCTTCTTTCTTTCTTCTTCCTTTCTTCTTTCTTTCTTTCTTCTTTCTTTCTTTCTTCTCTCTTTCTTTCTTTCTTCTCTCTTCCTTTCTTCTTTCATTCTTCTTTCTCTCTTTCTTCTTTCTTTCTTTCTTCTTCCTTTCTTTGTTCTTTCTTTCTTTCTTTCTTCTTTCTTTCTTTGTTTCTCTCTTCTTTCTTTCTTCTTTCTTTCTTCTTTCTTTATTCTTTCTTTCTTTCTTCTTTCTTTCTTCTTTCTTTCTTCTTTCTTTCTTCTTTCTTTCTTTACTATTTCTTTGTTCCATCTTTCTTTCTTCTTTCTTTCTTCTTTCTTTCTTCTTTCTTTCTTTCTTCTTTCTTTCTTCTTTATTTCTTCTTCTTTCTTCTTTCTTTCCTTCTTACTTCTTTCTTACTTCTTTCTTTCTTCTTTCTTCCTTTCTTCTCTCTTTCTTCTTTCTTTCTTCTTCCTTTCTTCTTTCTTTCTTCTTTCTTTCTTTCTTCTTTCTTTCTTTCTTTCTTCTCTCTTCCTTTCTTCTTTCATTCTTCTTTCTCTCTTTCTTCTTTCTTTCTTTCTTCTTCCTTTCTTTGTTCTTTCTTTCTTTCTTCTTTCTTTCTTTGTTTCTCTCTTCTTTCTTTCTTCTTTCTTTCTTCTTTCTTTCTTCTTTCTTTCTTCTTTCTTTCTTTCTTTCTTCTTCCTTTCTTCTTCCTTTCTTACTTCTTTCTTTCTTCTTCCTTTCCTCTTCCTTTCGTACTTCTTTCTTTCTTCTTTCTTTCTTCTTTTTGTCTTCTTTCTTACTTCTTTCTTTCTTTCTTCTTTCTTCTTCTTTCTTTCTCCTTTCTTTATTCTTTCTTTCTTCTTCCTTTTTTTTTTCTTCTTTCTTCTTTTTTTCTCTTTCTTTCTTTCTTGTTTCTTTCTTCTTTCTTTCTTTCTTACTTCTTTCTTACTTCTTTCTTTCTTCTTTCTTCTTTCTTCTTTCTCCTTTCTTTCTTTCTTTCTACTTTCTTTCTTCTTTCTTTCTTCTTACTTTCTTTCTTCTTTCTTTCTTTCTTTCTTCTTTCTTTCTTTCTTCTTTCTTTCTTCTTACTTTCTTTCTTCTTTCTTTCTTCTTCTTTCTTCTTACTTCCTTCTTCCTTCTTTCTTTCTTTCTAGTTTCTTTCTTCTTTCTTCTTTCTTTCTATCTTTCTTCTTTCTTTCTTTCTTCTTTCTTTCTTCTTTCTTTCATCTTTCTTTCTTCTTTCTTTCTTCTTTCTTTCTTTCTTCTTTCTTTCTTTCTCTCTTCTTTCTTTCTTCTTTCTTTCTTCTTTCTTCTTTCTTTCTTCTTTCTTCTTTCTTTCTTCTTTATTTCTTCTTTTTTTCTTCTTTCTTCTTTCTTTCTTACTTCTTTCTTACTTCTTCTTTCTTTGTTTTTTTCTTGTTTCTTTCTTTCTTCTTTCTTTCATCTTTCATTCTTTCTTCTTTCTTTCTTCATGCTTTCTTCTTTCTTTCTTTCTTTCTTCTTTATTTTTTCTTTCTTTCTTCTTTCTTTCTTCTTTCTTTCTTCTTACTTTCTTTCTTTTTTCTTTCTTCTTTCTTTCTTCTCTCTTACTTCTTTCTTTCTTCTTTCTTTCTTCTTTTTTTTATCTTTCTTTCTTCTTTCTTTCTTCTTTCCTTATTTCTTCTTTCTTTCTTCTTTCTTTCCTCTTTCTTTCTTCTTTCTTTCTTTCTCTCTTCTTTCTTTCTTCTTTCTTTCTTCTTTCTTACTTTCTTCATTCTTTCTTCTTTCTTTCTTCTTTCTTACTTCTTCTTTCTTCTTTCTTACTTCTTTCTTACTTCTTTACTTCTTACTTCTTTCTTACTTCTTTCTTTCTTCTTTCTTTCTTCTTTCTATCTTCTTTCTTTCTTCTTTCCTTCTTTTTTCTTTCTTTCTTTCTTCTTTCTTTCTTCTTTCTTTCTTCTTTCTTTCTTTCTTCTTTCTTTCTTTCTTTCTTATTTATTTCTTATTTATTTCTTCTTTATTTCTTCTTTCTATCTTTCTTCTTTCTTTCTTCTTCCTTTCTTCTTTCTTTTCTCTTTCTTTCTTCTTTCTTTCTTCTTTCTTTCTTCTTTCTCTCTTCTTTCTTACTTTCTTCTTTCTTTCTTCATTCTTTCTTCTTTCTTTCTTCTTTCTTACTTCTTCTTTCTTTCTTCTTTCTTTCTTTTTTCTTACTTCTTTCTTTCTTCTTACTTTCTTCTTTCTTTCTTATTCCTTCTTTCTTCTTTCTTTCATTCTTCTTTCTTTATTCTTTCGTTATTCATTCTTTCTTCTTTCTTTCTTCTTTCTTTCTTTTTTCTTTCTTAATTCTTTCTTTCTTCTTTCTTTCTTCTTTCTTTCTTCTTTCTTTCTTCATTCTTTCTTCTTTCTTTCTTCTTTCTTCTTTCTTTCTTCTTTCTTTCTTTCTTTCTTCTTTCTTTCTTCATTCTTTCTTCTTTCTTTCTGTCTTCTTTCTTTCTTTTTTCTTTCTTTCTTCTTTCTTCCTTATTTCTGTCTTCTTTCTTTCTTCTTTCTTCTTTCTTTCTTTCTTCTTTCTTTCTTATTTCTTTCTTCTTTCTTTCTTCTTTCTTTCTTCTTTCTTTCTTCTTTCTTTATTCTTTCTTCTTTCTTTTGTACTTCTTTCTTTCTTTCTTCTTTCTTACTTCTTTCTTTCTTCTTTCTTACTTCTTTCTTCTTTCTTTCTTCTTCCTTTCTTCTTTCTTTCTTCTGCCTTCTTTCTTCTTTCTTTCTTTCTTCTTTCTTTCTTCTTTCTTCTTTCTTTCATTCCTCTTTCTTTCTTTCTTCTTTCTTACTTCTTTCTTTCTTCTTTCTTACTTCTTTCCATCCTCTTTCTTACTTCTTTCTTTCTTCTTTCTTTCTTCTTTCTTTCCTCTTTCTTTCTTCTTTCTTTCTTCTTTCTTTCTTCTTTCTTTCTTCTTTCTTTCTTCTTTCTTTCTTCTTTCATTCTTCTTCCTTCTTTATTTCTGTCTTCTTTCTTTCTTCTTTCTTTCTTCTTTCTTTCCTCTTTCTTTATTCTTTCTTTCTTCTTTCTCTCTTCTTTCTTCTTTTTTTCTTTCTTCTTTCTTCCTTCTTTCTTTCTTCTTTCTTTCTTTCTTTCTTTCCTCTTTCTCTCTTCTTTCTTCTTTTTTTCTTTATTCTTTCTTTCTTCTTTCTTTCCTCTTTCTCACTTCTTTCTTTCTTCTTTCTTCTTTCTTTCTTCTTTCTTTCTTCGTTCTTCTTTCTTCTTTCTTTCTTCTTTCTTCTTTATTTCTTCTTTCTTTCTTCTTTCTTCTTCCTTTCTTCTTTATTTCTTTTTTCTTTCTTCTTTCTTCTTTCTGACTTCTTTCTTACTTCTTCTTTCTTCTTTCTTGTTTCTTTCTTTCTTCTTTCTTTCTTCTTTCTTTCATCTTTCTTTATTTCTTCTTTCTTTCTTCATGCTTTCTTCTTTCTTTCTTTTTTCTTTCTTTCTTTCTGTCCTCTTTATTTTTTTTTTCGTTCTTCTTTCTTGTTTCTTTCTTTCTTCTTTCATTCTTCTTTCTTTCTTCTTTCTTTCTTCTTTCTTTCTTCTTTCTTCTTTATTTCTTTCTTCTTTCTTTCTTCTTTCTTTCTTCTTTATTTCTTCTTTCTTACTTTCTTCTTTCTTTCTTCTTTCTTTCTTCTTTCTTACTTCTTTCTTTCTTCTTTCTTACATCTTTCTTTCTTCTTTTTTACTTCTTTCCATTCTCTTTCTTTCTTCTTTCTTACTTCTTTCTTTCTTCTTTTTTACTTCTTTCATTCTTCTTTCTTTCTTTCTTCCTTCTTTCTTTCCTCTATGTTTCTTCTTTCTTTCTTCTTTCTTTCTCTTTCTTTCTTCTTTCTTGCCTCTTTCTTTCTTCTTTCTTCTTTCTTTCTTTCTTCTTTCTTTCTTCTTTCTTTCTTCTTTCTTTCTTCTTTCTTACTTTCTTCTTTCTTTCTTCTTTCTTTCTTCTTTCTTACTTCTTTCTTTCTTCTTTTTTTACTTCTTTCCATTCTCTTTCTTTCTTCTTTCTTACTTCTTTCTTTCTTCTTTTTTACTTCTTTCCATTCTCTTTCTTACTTCTTTCTTTCTTCTTTCTTTCTTCTTTCTTTCCTCTTTCCTTCTTCTTTCTTTCTTCTTTCTTTCCTCTTTCTTTCCTCTTTCTTTCTTCTTTCTTACTTTCTTATTTCTTTCTTCTTTCTTTCTTCTTTCTTACTTTCTTCTTTCTTTCTTCTTTCTTACTTCTTTCTTTCTTCTTTTTTACTTCTTTCCATTCTCTTTCTTTCTTCTTTCTTTCTTTCTTTCTTTCTTCTTTCTTTCTTCTTTCTTTCTTCTTTCTTTCTTCTTTCTTTCTTCTTTCTTTCTTCTTTCTTTCTTCTTTCTTTCTTCTTTCTTTCTTCTTTCTTTCTTTCTTATTTCTTTCTTCTTTCTTTCTTTCTTCTTTCATTCTTTTTTCTCTCTTACTTCATTCTTACTCCTTTTTTTCTTCTTTCTTCTTTCATTCTTCTTTCTTTCTTCTTACTTTCTTTCTTCTTACTTTCTTTCTTACTTCTTTCTTAATTTTTCTAACTTCTTTCTTTCTTCTTTCTTTCTTCTTATTGTCTTTCTTCTTTCTTTCTTCTTTCTTTCTTCTTTCTTTCCTTCTTCATTCTTTCTTCTTTCTTTCTTTCTTCTTTCATTCTTTTTTCTCTCTTCTTTCTTCTTTCTTCTTTCTTTCTTCTTTCTTTCTTTCTTTCTTCTTTCTTTCTTCCTTGTTTCTTTCTTTCTTCTTACTTTCTTTCTTACTTCTTTCTTAATTTTTCTAACTTATTTCTTTCTTCTTTCTTTCTTCTTACTTTCTTTCTTCTTTCTTTCTTCTTTCTTTCTTCTCTCTTACTTCTTTCTTTCTTCTTTCTTTCCTCTTTCTTTCTTCTTTCTTTCTTTCTCTCTTCTTTCTTTCTTCTTTCTTTCTTCTTTCTTACTTTCTTCATTCTTTCTTCTTACTTTCTTCTTTCTTACTTCTTTCTTTCTTCTTTCTTAATTCTTTCTTACTTCTTTCCTTCTTACTTCTTTCTTTCTTCCTTTCTTCTTTCTTTCTTCTTTCTTTCTTTCTTCTTTCATTCTTTTTTCTCTCTTACTTCTTTCCTACTTCTTTCTTTATTCTTTCTTTCTTTTTTCTCTCTTCTTTCTTTCTTCTTTATTTCTTTCTTCTTTCTTTCTTTCTTCTTTCTTTCTTCTTTCTTTCTTCTTTCTTTCTTTCCTGTTTCTTTCTTACTTTCTTATTTATTTCTTCTTTCTTTCTTCTTTCTTTCTTTCTTTCTTCTTTCTTTCTTCTTTCTTTCTTCTTTCTTTCTTCTTTCTTTCTTTTTTCTTTCTTTCTTCTTTCTTTCTTCTATCCTTCTTCTTTCTTTCTTTCTTGTTTCTTTCTTTCTTTCTTCTTTCTTTCTTCTTTCTTTCTTTTTTCTTTCTTTCTTTCTTCTTTCTTTCTTCTTTCTTTCTTCTTTCTTTCTTTCTTGTCTCTTTCTTTCTTTCTTCTTTCTTTGTTCTTTCTTTCTTCTTTCTTTCTTTCTTTCTTCTTTCTTTCTTCTTTCTTTCTTCTTTCTTTCTTCTTTCTTTCTTTCTTCTTTCTTTCTTTCTTTCTTATTTATTTCTTCTTTCTTTCTTCTTTCTTTCTTCTTTCTTTCTTTCTTCTTCCTTTCTTGTTTCTTTCTTTCCTCTTCCTTTCTTCTTTCTTTCTTCTTTCATTCTTCTTTCTCTCTTCTTTCTTACTTTCTTCTTTCTTTCTTCATTCTTTGTTCTTTCTTTCTTCTTTCTTACGTTCCTCTTTCTTTCTTCTTTCTTTCTTTCTCTCTTCTTTCTTACTTTCTTCTTTCTTACTTCTTTCTTTCTTCTTCCTTTCTTCTTTCTTTCTTCTTCCTTCTTTCTTTTCTTTCTTTCATTCTTCTTTCTTTATTCTTTCTTTATTCTTTCTTTCTTCTTTCTTTCTTCTTTCTTTCTTTTTTCTTTCTTAATTCTTTCTTTCTTCTTTCTTTCTTCTTTCTTTCTTCTTTGTTTCTTCTTTCTTTCTTCTTACTTTCTTTCTTACTTCTTTCTTTCTTTCTTCTTTCTTTCTTCATTCTTTCTTATTTCTGTCTTCTTTCTTTCTTCTTTCTTCTTTCTTTCTTTCTTTCTTTCTTACTTTCTTATTTATTTCTTCTTTCTTTCTTCTTTCTTTCTTCTTTCTTTCTTCTTTCTTTCCTCTTTCTTCTTTCTTTCTTCTTACTTTCTTCTTTCTTTCTTCTTTCTTAATTTCTTCTTTCTTTCTTCTCTCTTTCTTCTTTCTTTCTTCTTTCTTTCTTCATTCTTTCTTCTTTCTTTCTTCTTTCTTTCTTACTTCTTTCTTACTTCTTTCTTACTTTTTTCTTTCTTCTCTCTTTCTTTCTTATTTCTTTCTTCTTTCTTTCTTCTTTCTTTCTTCTTACTTTCTTTCTTACTTCTTTCTTACTTCTTTCTTTCTTCTTTCTTCTTTCTTTCTTCCTTGTTTCTTTCTTTCTTCTTACTTTCTTACTTCTTTCTTAATTTTTCTAACTTCTTTCTTTCTTCTTTCTTTCTTCTTACTTTCTTTCTTCTTTATTTCTTCTTTCTTTCTTCTCTCTTACTTCTTTCTCTCTTCTTTCTTTCTTCTTTTTTCTTCTTTCTTTGTTCTTTCTTTATTCTTTCTTACTTTCTACTTTCTTTCTTCTTTCTTTCTTCTTTCTTACTTTCTTCTTTTTTTCTTCTTTCTTACTTCTTTCTTTCTTCTTTCTTTCTTCTTTCTTTCCTCTTTCCTTCTTCTTTCTTTCTTCTTTCTTTCCTCTTTCTTTCCTCTTTCTTTCTTCTTCTTACTTTCTTATTTCTTTCTTCTTTCTTTCTTCTTTCTTACTTTCTTCTTTCTTTCTTCTTTCTTACTTCTTTCTTTCTTCTTTTTTACTTCTTTCCATTCTCTTTCTTTCTTCTTTCTTTCTTTCTTTCTTTCTTCTTTCTTTCTTCTTTCTTTCTTCTTTCTTTCTTCTTTCTTTCTTCTTTCTTTCTTCTTTCTTTCTTCTTTCTTTCTTCTTTCTTTCTTCTTTCTTTCTTTCTTATTTCTTTCTTCTTTCTTTCTTTCTTCTTTCATTCTTTTTTCTCTCTTACTTCATTCTTACTCCTTTTTTTCTTCTTTCTTCTTTCATTCTTCTTTCTTTCTTCTTACTTTCTTTCTTCTTACTTTCTTTCTTACTTCTTTCTTAATTTTTCTAACTTCTTTCTTTCTTCTTTCTTTCTTCTTATTGTCTTTCTTCTTTCTTTCTTCTTTCTTTCTTCTTTCTTTCCTTCTTCATTCTTTCTTCTTTCTTTCTTCTTTTTTTCTTCTTTCTTTCTTCTTTCTTTCTTTCTTCATTCTTTCTTCTTTCTTTCTTCTTTCTTTCTTCTTTCTTTCTTCTTTCTTTCCTCTTTCTTTCTTCTTTCTTTCTTCTTTCTTTCTTCTTTCTTTCCTCTTTCTTCTTTCTTTCTTCTTTCTTTCTTCTTTCTTTCTTCTTTCTTAATTTCTTCTTTCTTTCTTCTTTCTTTCTTCTTTCTTTCTTCTTTCTTTCTTCATTTTTTCTTCTTTCTTTCTTCTTTCTTTCTTACTTCTTTCTTACTTCTTTCTTTCTTCATTCTTACTTCTTTCTTTCTTCTCTCTTTCTATCTTATTTCTTTCTTTTTCTTTCTTTCTTCTTTCATTCTTTTTTCTCTCTTACTTCTTTCTTACTTCTTTCTTTCTTCTTTCTTCTTTCTTTCTTCCTTGTTTCTTTCATTCTTCTTACTTTCTTTCTTACTTCTTTCTTAATTTTTCTAACTTCTTTCTTTCTTCTTTCTTTCTTCTTACTTTCTTTCTTCTTTATTTCTTCTTTCTTTCTTTCTTCTCTCTTACTTCTTTCTTTCTTCTTTTTTTCTTCTTTCTTTCTTATTTCTTCTTTCTTTCTTACTTTCTTCTTTCTTTCTTCTTTCTTTCTTCTTTCTTACTTCTTTCTTTCTTCTTTCTTACTACTTTCTTACTTCTTTCCTTCTTCTTTTTTACTTTTTTCCATTCTCTTTCTTTCTTCTCTCTTACTTCTTTCTTTCTTCTTTCTTTCTTCTTCCTTTCTTCTATCTTTATTCTTTCTTTCTTTCTTCTTTCTATCTTCTCTTTCTTCTTTCTTTCTTCTTTCTTACGTTCTTCTTTCTTTCTTCTTTCTTTCTTCTTTCTTACTTCTTTCTTTCTTCTTTTTTACTTCTTTCCATTCTCTTTCTTTCTTCTTTCTTACTTCTTTCTTTCTTCTTTCTTTCTTCTTTCTTTCCTTTCTTTCTTCTTTCTTTCTTCTTTCTTTCTTTCCTTTCTTTCTTCTTTCTTGCCTCTTTCTTTCTTCTTTCTTTCTTCTTTCTTTCTTCTTTCTTTCCTCTTTCTTTCCTCTTTCTTTCTTCTTTCTTTCTTCTTTCTTACTTCGTTCTTTCTTCTTTCTTTCTTCTTTTTTTTTTTTTTCTTTCTTCTTTCTTTCTTCTTTCTTTCTTCTTTCTTTCTTCTTTCTTTCTTTCTTCTTTCTTTCTTCTTTCTTTCTTCTTTCTTTCTTCTTTCTTTCTTCTTTCTTTCTTCTTTCTTTCTTCTTTCTTTCTTCTTTCTTTCCACTTTCTTCTTTCTTTCTTCTTTCTTTCTTCTTTCTTTCTTCTTTCTTACTTTCTTCTTTCTTTCTTCTTTCTTTCTTCTTTCTTTCTTCTTTCTTTCTTCTTTCTTTCTTCTTTCTTTCTTCATTCTTTCTTCATTCTTTCTTCTTTCTTTCTTCTTTCTTTCTTACTTCTTTCTTACTTCTTTCTTACTTCTTTCTTACCTCTTTCTTTCTTCTTTCTTTCTTTCTTTTTTCTTTCTTCTTTCTTTCTTTCTTCTTTCATTCTTTTTTCTCTCTTACTTCTTTCTTCTTTCTTCTTTCTTTCTTCTTTCTTTCTTTCTTTCTTCTTTCTTTCTTCCTTGTTTCTTTCTTTCTTCTTACTTTCTTTCTTACTTCTTTCTTAATTTTTCTAACTTATTTCTTTCTTCTTTCTTTCTTCTTACTTTCTTTCTTCTTTCTTTCTTCTTTCTTTCTTCTCTCTTACTTCTTTCTTTCTTCTTTCTTTCCTCTTTCTTTCTTCTTTCTTTCTTTCTCTCTTCTTTCTTTCTTCTTTCTTTCTTCTTTCTTACTTTCTTCATTCTTTCTTCTTACTTTCTTCTTTCTTACTTCTTTCTTTCTTCTTTCTTAATTCTTTCTTACTTCTTTCCTTCTTACTTCTTTCTTTCTTCTTCCTTTCTTCTTTCTTTCTTCTTTCTTTCTTTCTTCTTTCATTCTTTTTTCTCTCTTACTTCTTTCCTACTTCTTTCTTTATTCTTTCTTTCTTTTTTCTCTCTTCTTTCTTTCTTCTTTATTTCTTTCTTCTTTCTTTCTTTCTTCTTTCTTTCTTCTTTCTTTCTTCTTTCTTTCTTCTTTCTTTCTTTCCTGTTTCTTTCTTACTTTCTTATTTATTTCTTCTTTCTTTCTTCTTTCTTTCTTTCTTTCTTCTTTCTTTCTTCTTTCTTTCTTCTTTCTTTCTTTTTTCTTTCTTTCTTCTTTCTTTCTTCTTTCTTTCTTCTTTCTTTCTTTTTTCTTTCTTTCTTTCTTCTTTCTTTCTTCTTTCTTTCTTCTTTCTTTCTTTCTTGTCTCTTTCTTTCTTTCTTCTTTCTTTCTTCTTTCTTTCTTCTTTCTTTCTTTCTTTCTTCTTTCTTTCTTCTTTCTTTCTTCTTTCTTTCTTCTTTCTTTCTTTCTTCTTTCTTTCTTTCTTTCTTATTTATTTCTTCTTTCTTTCTTCTTTCTTTCTTCTTTCTTTCTTTCTTCTTCCTTTCTTGTTTCTTTATTCCTTTCTTCTTTCTTTCTTCTTTCATTCTTCTTTCTCTCTTCTTTCTTACTTTCTTCTTTCTTTCTTCATTCTTTGTTCTTTCTTTCTTCTTTCTTACGTTCCTCTTTCTTTCTTCTTTCTTTCTTTCTCTCTTCTTTCTTACTTTCTTCTTTCTTACTTCTTTCTTTCTTCTTCCTTTCTTCTTTCTTTCTTCTTCCTTCTTTCTTTTCTTTCTTTCATTCTTCTTTCTTTATTCTTTCTTTATTCTTTCTTTCTTCTTTCTTTCTTCTTTCTTTCTTTTTTCTTTCTTAATTCTTTCTTTCTTCTTTCTTTCTTCTTTCTTTCTTCTTTGTTCTTCTTTCTTTCTTCTTAC
>NW_027043744.1:0-44148 GCF_036013475.1 Columba livia
TTCCCCTTTCTTTGGGCTTTCGTTGGGCTTTCTTTCCCCTTTCTTTGGGCTTTCTTTGGGCTTTCTTTCCCCTTTCCTTGGGCTTTCTTTGGGCTTTCTTTCCCCTTTCTTTGGGCTTTCTTTGGGCTTTCTTTCCCCTTTCTTTGGGCTTTCTTTCCCCTTTCTTGTGGCTTTCTTGTGGCTTTCTTTGGGCTTTCTTTCCCCTTTCTTTGGGCTTTCTTTGGCCTTTCTTTGGGCTTTCTTTGGGCTTTCTATGGGCTTTCTCTGGGCTTTCTTTGGGCTTTATTTGGGCTTTCTTTGGGCTTCTTTCCCCTTTCTTTGGGCTTTCTTTGGGCTTTCTTTCCCCTTTCTTTGGGCTTTCTTTGGGCTTTCTTTGGGCTTTCCTTGGGCTTCCTTTGGGCATTCTTTGGGCTTTCTTTGGAATTTCTTTGGGATTTCTTTGGGCTTTCTTTCCCCTTTCTTTGGGCTTTCTTTCCCCTTTCGTGGGGCTTTCTTTGGCCTTTCTTTGGGCTTTCTTTGGGCTTTCTATGGGCTTTCTCTGGGCTTTCTTTGGGCTTTATTTGGGCTTTCTTTGGGCTTCTTTCCCCTTTCTTTGGGCTTTCTTTGGGCTTTCTTTCCCCTTTCTTTGGCCTTTCTTTCCCCTTTCTTTGGGCTTTCTTTGGGCTTTCTTTGGGCTTTCTTTCCCCTTTCTTTGGGCTTTCTTTCCCCTTTCTTTGGGCTTTCTTTCCCCTTGCTTTGGGCTTTCTTTGGGCTTTCTTTCTCCTTTATTTTCCCTTTCTTTGGGCTTTCCTTCCCCTTTCTTTGGGCTTTCTTTGGGCTTTCTTTGGGCTTTCTTTGGGCTTTCTATGGGCTTTCTCTGGGCTTTCTTTGGGCTTTCTTTGGGCTTTCTTTGGGCTTCTTTCTCCTTTCTTTGGGCTTTCTTTGGGCTTTCTTTCCCCTTTCTTTGGGCTTTCTTTGGGCTTTCTTTGGGCTTTCTTTGGGCTTTCTTTCCACTTTCTTTGGGCTTTCTTTCCCCTTTCTTTGGGCTTTCTTTGGGCTTTCTTTCTCCTTTATTTTCCCTTTCTTTGGGCTTTCTTTCCCCTTTCTTTGGGCTTTCTTTGGGCTTTCTTTCCCCTTTCCTTGGGCTTTCTTTGGGCTTTCTTTGGGATTTCTTTGGGCTTTCTTTCCCCTTTCTTTGGGCTTTCTTTCCCCTTTCTTGTGGCTTTCTTTGGGCTTTCTATGGGCTTTCTCTGGGCTTTCTTTGGGCTTTATTTGGGCTTTCTTTGGGCTTCTTTCCCCTTTCTTTTGGCTTTCTTTGGGCTTTCTTTCCCCTTTCTTTGGCCTTTCTTTCCCCTTTCTTTGGGCTTTCTTTGGGCTTTCTTTCCCCTTTCTTTGGGCTTTCTTTCCCCTCTCTTTGGGCTTTCTTTCCGCTTTCTTTGGCCTTTCTTTCCCCTTTCTTTGGGCTTTCTTTCTCCTTTCTTTGGGCTTTCTTTGGGCTTTCTTTGGGCTTTCTTTCCCCTTTCTTTGGGCTTTCTTTCCCCTTTCTTTGGGCTTTCTTTCCCCTTTCTTTGGGCTTTCTTTCCCCTTTCTTTGGGCTTTCTTTCCGCTTTCTTTCCCCTTTCGTTGGGCTTTCTTTGGGCTTTCTTTGGGCTGTCTTTGGGCTTTCTTTTGGCTTTCTTTGGGCTTTCTTTGGGCTTTCTTTCCCCTTTCTTTGGGCTTTCTTTGGGCTTTCTTTGGGCTTTCCTTGGGCTTCCTTTGGGCTTTCTTTGGGCTTTCTTTGGGCTTTCTTTGGGATTTCTTTGGGATTTCTTTGGGCTTTCTTTCCCCTTTCTTTGGGCTTTCTTTCCCCTTTCTTGGGGCTTTCTTTGCGCTTTCTTTGGGCTTTCTTTGGGCTTTCTTTCCCCTTTCTTTGGGCTTTCGTTGGGCTTTCTTTCCCCTTTCTTTGGGCTTTCTTTGGGCTTTCTTTCCCCTTTCTTTGGGCTTTCTTTCCCCTTTCTTGTGGCTTTCTTGTGGCTTTCTTTGGGCTTTCTTTCCCCTTTCTTTGGGCTTTCTTTGGCCTTTCTTTGGGCTTTCTTTGGGCTTTCTATGGGCTTTCTCTGGGCTTTCTTTGGGCTTTATTTGGGCTTTCTTTGGGCTTCTTTCCCCTTTCTTTGGGCTTTCTTTGGGCTTTCTTTCCCCTTTCTTTGGGCTTTCTTTGGGCTTTCTTTGGGCTTTCCTTGGGCTTCCTTTGGGCTTTCTTTGGGCTTTCTTTGGAATTTCTTTGGGATTTTTTTGGGCTTTCTTTCCCCTTTCTTTGGGCTTTCTTTCCCCTTTCGTGGGGCTTTCTTTGGCCTTTCTTTGGGCTTTCTTTGGGCTTTCTATGGGTTTCTCTGGGCTTTCTTTGGGCTTTATTTGGGCTTTCTTTGGGCTTCTTTCCCCTTTCTTTGGGCTTTCTTTGGGCTTTTTTTCCCCTTTCTTTGGCCTTTCTTTCCCATTTCTTTGGGCTTTCTTTGGGCTTTCTTTGGGCTTTCTTTGGGCTTTCTTTCCCCTTTCTTTGGGCTTTCTTTCCCCTTTCTTTGGGCTTTCTTTCCCCTTTCTTTGGGCTTTCTTTGGGCTTTCTTTCTCCTTTATTTTCCCTTTCTTTGGGCTTTCCTTCCCCTTTCTTTGGGCTTTCTTTCGGCTTTCTTTGGGCTTTCTTTGGGCTTTCTATGGGCTTTCTCTGGGCTTTCTTTGGGCTTTCTTTGGGCTTTCTTTGGGCTTCTTTCTCCTTTCTTTGGGATTTCTTTGGGCTTTCTTTCCCCTTTCTTTGGGCTTTCTTTCCCCTTTCTTTGGGCTTTCTTTCCCCTTTCTTTGGGCTTTCTTTCCCCTTTCCTTGGGCTTTCTTTCCACTTTCTGGTGGCTTTCTTTCCCCTTTCTTTGGGCTTTCTTTCCCCTTTCTTTGGGCTTTCTTTGGGCTTTCTTTCCCCTTTCTTTGGGCTTTCTTTGGGCTTTCTTTCCCCTTTCTTTGGGCTTTCTTTTGGCTTTCTTTCTCCTTTCTTTAGGCTTTCGTTGGGCTTTCTTTGGGCTTTCTTTCCCCTTTCTTTGGGCTTTCTTTGGCCTTTCTTTCCCCTTTCTTTGGACTTTCTTTGGGCTTTCTTTCCCCTTTCTTTGGCTTTCTTTGGGCTATCTTCCCCTTTCTTTCCCCTTTCTTTGGGCTTTCTTTCCCCTTTCTTTGGGCTTTCTTTGGGCTTTCTTTGGGCTTTCTTTGGGCTTTCTTTCCCCTTTCTTTGGGCTTTCTTCCCCCTTTCTTTGGGCTTTCTTTCCCTTTCATTCTGCTTTCTTTGGGCTTTCTTTGGCCTTTCTTTCGGCTTTCCTTCCCCTTTCTTTGGGCTTTCTTTCCCCTTTCTTTGGCTTTCTTTCCCCTTTCTTTGGGATTTCTTTCCCCTTTCTTTGGGCTTTCTTTCCCCTTTCTTTGGGCTTTCTTTCCCCTTTCTTTGGGCTTTCTTTGGGCTTTCTTTGGGCTGTGTTTGGTCTTTCTTTGGGCTTTCTTTGGGCTTTCTTTGGGCTTTCTTTCCCCTTTCTTTGGGCTTTCTTTGGGCTTTCTTTGGGCTTTCCTTGGGCTTCCTTTGGGCTTTCTTTGGGCTTTCTTTCGGCTTTCTTTGGGATTTCTTTGGGATTTCTTTGGGCTTTCTTTCCCCTTTCTTTGGGCTTTCTTTCCCCTTTCTTTTGGCTTTCTTTGCCCTTTCTTTAGGCTTTCTTTGCCCTTTTTTTGGGCTTTCTTTGCCCTTTCTTAGGGCTTACTTTCCCCTTTCTTTGGGCTTTCTTTGGGCTTTCTTTCTCTTTCTTTGGGCTTTATTTCCCCTTTCTTTGGGCTTTCTTTCCCCTTTCTTTGGGCTTCTTTCTCCTTTCTTTGGACTTTCTTTGGGCTTTCTTTCCCCTTTCTTTGGGCTTTCTTTCCCCTTTCTTTGGGCTTTCTTTCCCCTTTCTTTGGGCTTTCTTTGGGCTTTCTTTCTCCTTTATTTTCCCTTTCTTTGGGCTTTCTTTCCCCTTTCTTTGGACTTTCTTTGGGCTTTCTTTCCCCTTTCTTTGGGCTTTCTTTGGGCTATCTTCCCCTTTCTTTCCCCTTTCTTTGGGCTTTTTTGGGGCTTTCTTTCCCCTTTCTTTGGGCTTTCTTTCCCCTTTCTTTGGGCTTTCTTTCCCCTTTCTTTGGGATTTCTTTCCCCTTTCTTTGGGCTTTCTTTCCCCTTTCTTTGGGCTTTCTTTCCCCTTTCTTTCCCCTTTATTTGGGCTTTCTTTGGGCTTTCTTTGGGCTGTCTTTGGGCTTTCTTTGGGCTTTCTTTCCCCTTTCTTTGGGCTTTCTTAACCCTTTCTTTCCCCTTTCTTTGGCATTTCCTTGGGCTTCCTTTGGGCTTTCTTTGGGCTTTCTTTGGGCTTTCTTTGGGATTTCTTTGGGATTTCTTTGGGCTTTCTTTCCCCTTTCTTTGGGCTTTCTTTCCCCTTTCTTGGGGCTTTCTCAGAGCTTTCTTTCCCCTTTCTTTGGGCTTTCTTTGCCCTTTCTTTGGGCTTTCTTTGCCATTTCTTTGGGCTTTCTTTGCCCTTTCTTTGGGCTTTCTTTGCCATTTCTTAGTGCTTACTTTCCCCTTTCTTTGGGCTTTCTTTGGGCTTTCTCTCCCTTTTCTTTGGGCTTTCTTTCCCTTTTCTTTGGGCTTTCTTTCCCCTTTCTTTGGGCTTTCTTTCCCCTTTCTTTGGGATTTCTTTGGGCTTTCTTTCCCCTTTCTTTGGGCTTTCTTTCCCCTTTCTTTGGGCTTTCTTTGGGCTTTCTTTCTCCTTTATTTTCCCTTTCTTTGGGCTTTCTTTCCCCTTTCTTTGGGCTTTCTTTGGGCTTTCTTTGGGCTTTCTTTCACCTTTCTTTGGGCTTTCTTTCCCCTTTCCTTGGGCTTTCTTTGGGCTTTCTTTGGGATTTCTTTGGGATTTCTTTGGGCTTTCTTTCCCCTTTCTTTGGGCTTTCTTTCCCCTTTCTTGTGGCTTTCTTTGGGCTTTCTTTGGGCTTTCTTTCCCCTTTCTTTGGGCTTTCTTTGGCCTTTCTTTGGGCTTTCTTTGGGCTTTCTATGGGCTTTCTCTGGGCTTTCTTTGGGCTTTATTTGGGCTTTCCTTGGGCTTCTTTCCCCTTTCTTTGGGCTTTCTTTGGGCTTTCTTTCCCCTTTCTTTGGCCTTTCTTTCCCCTTTCTTTGGGCTTTCTTTGGGCTTTCTTTGGGCTTTCTTTGGGCTTTCTTTGGGCTTTCTTTCCCCTTTCTTTGGGCTTTCTTTCCCCTTTCTTTGGGCTTTCTTTCCCCTTTCTTTGGGCTTTCTTTGGGCTTTCTTTCTCCTTTATTTTCCCTTTCTTTGGGCTTTCTTTCCCCTTTCTTTGGGCTTTCTTTGGGCTTTCTTTCCCCTTTCCTTGGGCTTTCTTTGGGCTTTCTTTGGGCTTTCTTTGGGATTTCTTTGGGCTTTCTTTCCCCTTTCTTTGGGCTTTCTTTCCCCTTTCTTGTGGCTTTCTTTGGGCTTTCTTTGGGCTTTCTTTCCCCTTTCTTTGGGCTTTCTTTCCCCTTTCTTTGGGCTTTCTTTGGCCTTTCTTTGGGCTTTCTTTGGGCTTTTTATGGGCTTTCTCTGGGCTTTCTTTGGGCTTTATTTGGGCTTTCTTTGGGCTTTCTTTCCCCTTTCTTTGGCCTTTCTTTCCCCTTTCTTTGGGCTTTCTTTCCCCTTTCTTTGGGCTTTCTTTCCCCTTTCTTTGTGCTTTCTTTCCCCTTTCTTTGGGCTTTCTTTCCTCTTTCTTTGGGCTTTCTTTGGGCTTTCTTTCCCCTTTCTTTGGGCTTTCTTTCCCCTTTCTTTGGGCTTTCTTTGGGCTTTCTTTCCCCTTTCTTTGGGCTTTCTCTGGGCTTTCTTTGGGCTTTATTTGGGCTTTCTTTGGGCTTTCTTTCCCTTTTCCTTGGGCTTTCTTTGGGCTTTCTTTCCCCTTTGTTTGGGCTTTCTTTGGGCTTTCTTTGGGCTTTCTTTGGGCTTTCTTTGGGCTTTCCTTGGGCTTTCTTTGGGCTTTTTTTGGGCTTTCTTTCCCCTTTCTTTGGGCTTTCTTTCCCCTTTCTTTGGGCTTTCTTGTGGCTTTCTTTGGGCTTTCTTTCCCCTTTCTTTGGGCTTTCTTTGGCCTTTCTTTGGGCTTTCTTTGGGCTTTCTATGGGCTTTCTCTGGGCTTTCTTTGGGCTTTCTTTGGGCTTTCTTTGGGCTGTGTTTGGTCTTTCTTTGGGCTTTCTTTGGGCTTTCTTTTGGCTTTCTTTCCCCTTTCTTTGGGCTTTCTTTGGGCGTTCTTTGGGCTTTCTTTGGGCTTTCTTTGGGCTTTCTTTGGGCTTTCTTTCCCCTTTCTTTGGGCTTTCTTTCCCCTTTCTCTGGGCTTTCTTTCCCCTTTCTTTGGGCTTTCTTGGGCTTTCTTTCTCCTTTATTTTCCCTTTCTTTGGGCTTTCTTTCCCCTTTCTTTGGGCTTTCTTTGGGCTTTCTTTCCCCTTTCCTTGGGCTTTCTTTGGGTTTTCTTTGGGATTTCTTTGGGCTTTCTTTCCCCTTTCTTTGGACTTTCTTTCCCCTTTCTTGTGGCTTTCTTTGGGCTTTCTATGGGCTTTCTCTGGGCTTTCTATGGGCTTTCTCTGGGCTTTCTTTGGGCTTCTTTCCCCTTTCTTTGGGCTTTCTTTGGGCTTTCTTTGGGCTTTCTTTCCCCTTTCTTTGGGCTTTCTTTCCCCTCTCTTTGGGCTTTCTTTCCGCTTTCTTTGGCCTTTCTTTCCCCTTTCTTTGGGCTTTCTTTCTCCTTTCTTTGGGCTTTCTTTGGGCTTTCTTTGGACTTTCTTTCCCCTTTCTTTGGGCTTTCTTTCCCCTTTCTTTGGGCTTTCTTTCCCCTTTCTTTGGGCTTTCTTTCCCCTTTCTTTGGGCTTTCTTTCCGCTTTCTATCCCCTTTCTTTGGGCTTTCTTTGGGCTTTCTTTGGGCTATCTTTGGGCTTTTTTTGGCTTTCTTTGGGCTTTCTTTGGGCTTTCTTTCCCCTTTCTTTGGGCTTTCTTTGGGCTTTCTTTGGGCTTTCCTTGGGCTTCCTTTGGGCTTTCTTTGGGCTTTCTTTGGGCTTTCTTTGGGATTTCTTTGGGATTTCTTTGGGCTTTCTTTCCCCTTTCTTTGGGCTTTCTTTCCCCTTTCTTGGGGCTTTCTTTGCGCTTTCTTTGGGCTTTCTTTGGGCTTTCTTTCCCCTTTCTTTGGGCTTTCGTTGGGCTTTCTTTCCCCTTTCTTTGGGCTTTCTTTGGGCTTTCTTTCCCCTTTCTTTGGGCTTTCTTTGGGCTTTCTTTCCCCTTTCTTTGGGCTTTCTTTCCCCTTTCTTTGGGCTTTCTTTCCCCGTTCTTTGGGCTTTCTTTCCCCTTTCTTTGGGCTTTCTTTGGGCTTTCTTTCTCCTTTATTTTCCCTTTCTTTGTGCTTTCTTTCCCCTTTCTTTGGGCTTTCTTTGGGCTTTCTTTGTGCTTTCTTTGGGCTTTCTTTCCCCTTTCTTTGGGCATTCTTTGGGCTTTCTTTGGGCTTTCTTTCCCCTTTCTTTGGGCTTTCTTTGGGCTTTCTTTGAGCTTCCTTTGGGCTTTCTTTCCCCTTTCTTTGGGCTTTCTTTCGGCTTTCTTTGGGCTTTCTTTCCCCTTTCTTTGGGCTTTCTTTCCCCTTTCTTTGGGCTTTCTTTGGGCTTTCTTTGGGCTTTCTTTGGGCTTTCTTTGGGCTTTCTTTCCCCTTTCTTTGGGCTTTCTTTGGGCTTTCTTTGGGCTTTCTTTGGGCTTTCTTTCCCCTTTCTTTGGGCTTTCTTTCCTCTTTCTTTGGGCTTTCTTTCCCCTTTCTATGGGCTTTCTTTGGTCTTTCTTTCCCCTTTCTTTGGGCTTTCTTTGGGCTTTCTTTCCCCTTTCTTTGCGCTTTCTTTCCCCTTTCTTTGGGCTTTCTTTCCCCTTTCTTTGGGCTTTGTTTGGGCTTTCTTTCCCCTTTCTTTGCGCTTTCTTTGGGCTTTCTTTGCCCTTTCTTTGGGCTTTCTTTCCCCTTTCTTTGGGCTTTCTTTCCCCTTTCTTTGGGCTTTCTTTCCCCTTTCTTTGCGCTTTCTTTGGGCTTTCTTTCCCCTTTCTTTGGGCTTTCTTTGGGCTTTCTTTCCCCTTTCTTTGGGCTTTCTTTGGGCTTTCTTTCCCTTTTCTTTGGGCTTTCTTTCCCCTTTCTTTCGGCTTTCTTTGGCCTTTCTTTCCCCTTTCTTTGGGCTTTCTTTGGGCTTTCTTTGAGCTTCCTTTGGGCTTACTTTGGGCTTTCTTTGGGCTTTCTTTCGGCTTTCTTTGGGCTTTCTTTACCCTTTCTTTGGGCTTTCTTTGGGCTTTCTTTCCCCTTTCTTTGGGCTTTCTTTGGGCTTTCTTTGGGTTTTCTTTCCCCTTTCTTTGGGCTTTCTTTTGGCTTTCTTTCTCCTTTCTTTAGGCTTTCGTTGGGCTTCCTTTGCGCTTTCTTTCCCCTTTCTTTGGGCTTTCTTTGGCCTTTCTTTCCCCTTTCTTTGGACTTTCTTTGGGCTTTCTTTCCCCTTTCTTTGGGCTTTCTTTGGGCTATCTTCCCCTTTCTTTCCCCTTTCTTTTGGCTTTCTTTCCCCTTTCTTTGGGCTTTTTTTATGCTTTCTTTGGGCTTTCTTTCCCCTTTCTTTGGGCTTTCTTTCCCCTTTCTTTGGGCTTTCTTTCCCCTTTGTTTGGGCTTTCTTTCCCTTTCATTCTGCTTTCTTTGGGCTTTCTTTGGCCTTTCTTTCGGCTTTCCTTCCCCTTTCTTTGGGCTTTCTTTCCCCTTTCTTTGGCTTTCTTTCCCCTTTCTTTGGGATTTCTTTCCCCTTTCTTTGGGCTTTCTTTCCCCTTTCTTTGGGCTTTCTTTCCCCTTTCTTTGGGCTTTCTTTGGGCTTTCTTTGGGCTGTGTTTGGTCTTTCTTTGGGCTTTCTTTGGGCTTTCTTTCCCCTTTCTTTGGGCTTTCTTTGGGCTTTCTTTGGGCTTTCCTTGGGCTTCCTTTGGGGTTTCTTTGGGCTTTCTTTGGGCTTTCTTTGGGATTTCTTTGGGATTTCTTTGGGCTTTCTTTCCCCTTTCTTTGGCCTTTCTTTCCCCTTTCTTTTGGCTTTCTTTGCCCTTTCTTTGGGCTTTCTTTGCCCTTTCTTTGGGCTTTCTTTGCCCTTTCTTAGGGCTTACTTTCCCCTTTCTTTGGGCTTTCTTTGGGCTTTCTTTCTCTTTCTTTGGGCTTTATTTCCCCTTTCTTTGGGCTTTCTTTCCCCTTTCTTTGGGCTTCTTTCTCCTTTCTTTGGGCTTTCTTTGGGCTTTCTTTCCCCTTTCTTTGGGCTTTCTTTCCCCTTTCTTTGGGCTTTCTTTCCCCTTTCTTTGGGCTTTCTTTGGGCTTTCTTTCTCCTTTATTTTCCCTTTCTTTGGGCTTTCTTTCCCCTTTCTTTGGGCTTTCTTTGGGCTTTCTTTCCCCTTTCCTTGGGCTTTCTTTGGGCTTTCTTTGGGATTTCCTTGGGCTTTCTTTCCCCTTTCTTTGGGCTTTCTTTCCCCTTTCTTGTGGCTTTCTTTGGGCTTTCTTTGGGCTTTCTTTCCCCTTTCTTTGGGCTTTCTTTCCCCTTTCTTTGGGCTTTCTTTGGCCTTTCTTTGGGCTTTCTTTGGGCTTTCTATGGGCTTTCTCCGGGCTTTCTTTGGGCTTTATTTGGGCTTTCTTTGGGCTTTCTTTCCCCTTTCTTTGGCCTTTCTTTCCCCTTTCTTTGGGCTTTCTTTTGGCTTTCTTTCCCCTTTCTTTGGGCTTTCTTTCCTCTTTCTTTGGGCTTTCTTTGGGCTTTCTTTCCCCTTTCTTTGGGCTTTCTTTCCCCTTTCTTTGGGCTTTCTTTGGGCTTTCTTTCCCCTTTCTTTGGGCTTTCTTTGGGCTTTCTTTCCCCTTTCTTTGGGCTTTCTTTGGGCTTTCTTTCCCTTTTCCTTGGGCTTTCTTTGGGCTTTCTTTCCCCTTTGTTTGGGCTTTCTTTGGGCTTTCTTTGGGCTTTCTTTGGGCTTTCTTTGGGCTTTCCTTGGGCTTTCTTTGGGCTTTTTTTGGGCTTTCTTTCCCCTTTCTTTGGGCTTTCTTTCCCCTTTCTTGTGGCTTTCTTGTGGCTTTCTTTGGGCTTTCTTTCCCCTTTCTTTGGGCTTTCTTTGGCCTTTCTTTGGGCTTTCTTTGGGCTTTCTATGGGCTTTCTTTGGGCTTTATTTGGGCTTTCTTTGGGCTTCTTTCCCCTTTCTTTGGGCTTTCTTTGGGCTTTCTTTCCCCTTTCTTTGGCCTTTCTTTCCCCTTTCTTTGGGCTTTCTTTGGGCTTTCTTTGGACTTTCTTTGGGCTTTCTTTGGGCTTTCTTTGGGCTTTCTTTGGGCTTTCTTTCCCCTTTCTTTGGGCTTTCTTTCCCCTTTCTTTGGGCTTTCTTTCCCCTTTCTTTGGGCTCTCTTTGGGCTTTCTTTCTCCTTTACTTTCCCTTTCTTTGGGCTTTCTTTCCCCTTTCTTTGGGCTTTCTTTGGGCTTTCTTTCCCCTTTCCTTGGGCTTTCTTTGGGCTTTCTTTGGGATTTCTTTGGGCTTTCTTTCCCCTTTCTTTGGGCTTTCTTTCCCCTTTCTTGTGGCTTTCTTTGGGCTTTCTATGGGCTTTCTCTGGGCTTTCTTTGGGCTTTATTTGGGCTTTCTTTGGGCTTCTTTCCCCTTTCTTTTGGCTTTCTTTGGGCTTTCTTTCCCCTTTCTTTGGGCTTTCTTTCCCCTTTCTTTGGGCTTTCTTTGGGCTTTCTTTCCCCTTTCTTTGGGCTTTCTTTCCCCTTTCTTTTGGATTTCTTTGGGCTTTCTTTCCCCTTTCTTTGGGCTTTCTTTCCCCTTTCTTGGGGCTTTCTTTGCGCTTTCTTTGGGCTTTCTTTGGGCTTTCTTTCCCCTTTCTTTGGGCTTTCGTTGGGCTTTCTTTCCCCTTTCTTTGGGCTTTCTTTGGGATTTCTTTCCCCTTTCTTTGGGCTTTCTTTGGGCTTTCTTTCCCCTTTCTTTGGGCTTTCTTTGGGCTTTCTTTCCCCTTTCTTTGGGCTTTCTTTCCCCTTTCTTGTGGCTTTCTTGTGGCTTTCTTTGGGCTTTCTTTCCCCTTTCTTTGGGCTTTCTTTGGCCTTTCTTTGGGCTTTCTTTGGGCTTTCTATGGGCTTTCTCTGGGCTTTCTTTGGGCTTTATTTGGGCTTTCTTTGGGCTTCTTTCCCCTTTCTTTGGGCTTTCTTTGGGCTTTCTTTCCCCTTTCTTTGGGCTTTCTTTGGGCTTTCTTTGGGCTTTCCTTGGGCTTCCTTTGGGCTTTCTTTGGGCTTTCTTTGGAATTTCTTTGGGATTTCTTTGGGCTTTCTTTCCCCTTTCTTTGGGCTTTCTTTCCCCTTTCGTGGGGCTTTCTTTGGCCTTTCTTTGGGCTTTCTTTGGGCTTTCTATGGGCTTTCTCTGGGCTTTCTTTGGGCTTTATTTGGCCTTTCTTTGGGCTTCTTTCCCCTTTCTTTGGGCTTTCTTTGGGCTTTCTTTCCCCTTTCTTTGGCCTTTCTTTCCCCTTTCTTTGGGCTTTCTTTGGGCTTTCTTTGGGCTTTCTTTGGGCTTTCTTTGGGCTTTCTTTGGGCTTTCTTTCCCCTTTCTTTGGGCTTTCTTTCCCCTTTCTTTGGGATTTCTTTCCCCTTTCTTTGGGATTTCTTTGGGCATTCTTTCTCCTTTATTTTCCCTTTCTTTGGGCTTTCCTTCCCCTTTCTTTGGGCTTTCTTTGGGCTTTCTTTGGGCTTTCTTTGGGCTTTCTATGGGCTTTCTCTGGGCTTTCTTTGGGCTTTCTTTGGGCTTTCTTTGGGCTTCTTTCTCCTTTCTTTGGGCTTTCTTTGGGCTTTCTTTCCCCTTTCTTTGGGCTTTCTTTGGGCTTTCTTTGGGCTTTCTTTCCCCTTTCTTTGGGCTTTCTTTCCCCTTTCTTTGGGCTTTCTTTCCCCTTTCTTTGGGCTTTCTTTGGGCTATCTTCCCCTTTCTTTCCCCTTTCTTTGGGCTTTCTTTCCCCTTTCTTTGGGCTTTCTTTGGGCTTTCTTTGGGCTTTCTTTCCCCTTTCTTTGGGCTTTCTTTCCCCTTTCTTTGGGCTTTCTTTCCCCTTTCTTTGGGCTTTCTTTCCCTTTCATTCTGCTTTCTTTGGGCTTTCTTTGGCCTTTCTTTCGGCTTTCCTTCCCCTTTCTTTGGGCTTTCTTTCCCCTTTCTTTGGCGTTCTTTCCCCTTTCTTTGGGATTTCTTTCCCCTTTCTTTGGGCTTTCTTTCCCCTTTCTTTGGGCTTTCTTTCCCCTTTCTTTGGGCTTTCTTTGGGCTTTCTTTGGGCTGTCTTTGGGCTTTCTTTTGGCTTTCTTTGGGCTTTCTTTGGGCTTTCTTTCCCCTTTCTTTGGGCTTTCTTTGGGCTTTCTTTGGGCTTTCCTTGGGCTCCCTTTGGGCTTTCTTTGGGCTTTCTTTGGGCTTTCTTTGGGATTTCTTTGGGATTTCTTTGGGCTTTCTTTCCCCTTTCTTTGGGCTTTCTTTCCCCTTTCTTTTGGCTTTCTTTGCCCTTTCTTTGGGCTTTCTTTGCCCTTTCTTTGGGCTTTCTTTGCCCTTTCTTAGGGCTTACTTTCCCCTTTCTTTGGGCTTTCTTTGGGCTTTCGTTCTCTTTCTTTGGGCTTTATTTCCCCGTTCTTTGGGCTTTCTTTCCCCTTTCTTTGGGCTTCTTTCTCCTTTCTTTGGGCTTTCTTTCCCATTTCTTTGGGCTTTCTTTCCCCTTTCTTTGGGCTTTCTTTCCCCTTTCTTTGGGCTTTCTTTGGGCTTTCTTTCTCCTTTATTTTCCCTTTCTTTGGGCTTTCTTTCCCCTTTCTTTGGGCTTTCTTTGGGCTTTCTTTCCCCTTTCCTTGGGCTTTCTTTGGGCTTTCTTTGGGATTTCCTTGGGCTTTCTTTCCCCTTTCTTTGGGCTTTCTTTCCCCTTTCTTTGGACTTTCTTTGGCCTTTCTTTGGGCTTTCTTTGGGCTTTCTATGGGCTTTCTCTGGGCTTTCTTTGGGCTTTATTTGGGCTTTCTTTGGGCTTTCTTTCCCCTTTCTTTGGGCTTTCTTTCCCCTTTCTTTGGGCTTTCTTTGGGCTTTCTTTCCCCTTTCTTTGGGCTTTCTTTCCCCTTTCTTTGGGCTTTCTTTCCCCTTTCTTTGTGCTTTCTTTCCCCTTTCTTTGGGCTTTCTTTCCTCTTTCTTTGGGCTTTCCTTGGGCTTTCTTTCCCCTTTCTTTGGGCTTTCTTTCCCCTTTCTTTGGGCTTTCTTTCCCCTTTCTTTGGGCTTTCTTTGGGCTTTCTTTCCCCTTTCTTTGGGCTTTCTTTGGGCTTTCTTTCCCCTTTCTTTGGCTTTCTTTGGGCTTTCTTTCCGTTTTCCTTGGGCTTTCTTTGGGCTTTCTTTCCCGTTTGTTTGGGCTTTCTTTGGGCTTTCTTTGGGCTTTCTTTGGGCTTTCTTTGGGCTTTCTTTGGGCTTTCCTTGGGCTTTCTTTGGGCTTTTTTTGGCCTTTCTTTGGGCTTTCTTTCCCCTTTCTTTGGGCTTTCTTTGGGCTTTCTTTCGGCTTTCTTTGGTCTTTCTTTCCCCTTTCTTTGGGCTTTCTTTCCCCTTTCTTTGGGCTTTCTTTGGGCTTTCTTTGGGCTTTCTTTGGGCTTTCTTTGGGGTTTCTTTCCCCTTTCTTTGGGCTTTCTTTGGGCTTTCTTTCCCCTTTCTTTGGGCTTTCTTTGGGCTTTCTTTGGGCTTTCTTTCCCCTTTCTTTGGGCTTTCTTTTGGCTTTCTTTCCCCTTTCTTTAGTCTTTCTTTGGGCTTTCTTCGGGCTTTCTTTCCCCTTTCTTTGGGCTTTCTTTCCCCTTTCTTTGGACTTTCTTTGGGCTTTCTTTCCCCTTTCTTTGGGCTTTCTTTGGGCTATCTTCCCCTTTCTTTCCCATTTTTTTTTGGGCTTTCTTTGGGCTTTCTTTCCCCTTTCTTTGGGCTTTCTTTGGGCTTTCCTTGGGCTTTCTTTGGGCTTTTTTGGGGCTTTCTTTCCCCTTTCTTTGGGCTTTCTTTCCCCTTTCTTTGGGCTTTCTTTCCCCTTTCTTTGGATTTCTTTCCCCTTTCTTTGGGCTTTCTTTCCCCTTTCTTTGGGCTTTCTTTCCCCTTTCTTTCCCCTTTATTTGGGCTTTCTTTGGGCTTTCTTTGGGCTGTCTTTGGGCTTTCTTTGGGCTTTCTTTCCCCTTTCTTTGGGCTTTCTTAACCCTTTCTTTGGGCTTTCTTTGGGATTTCTTTGGGATTTCTTTGGGCTTTCTTTCCCCTTTCTTTGGGCTTTCTTTCCCATTTCTTGGGGCTTTCTCAGGGCTTTCTTTCCCCTTTCTTTGGGCTTTCTTTGCCCTTTCTTTGGGCTTTCTTTGCCATTTCTTTGGGCTTTCTTTGCCCTTTCTTTCGGCTTTCTTTGCCCTTTCTTAGTGCTTACTTTCCCCTTTCTTTGGGCTTTTTTTGGGCTTTCTCTCCCATTTCTTTGGGCTTTCTTTCCCTTTTCTTTGGGCTTTCTTTCCCCTTTCTTTGGGCTTTCTTTCCCCTTTCTTTGGGCTTTCTTTGGGCTTTCTTTCCCCTTTCTTTGGGCTTTCTTTCCCCTTTATTTGGGCTTTCTTTGGGCTTTCTTTCTCCTTTATTTTCCCTTTCTTTGGGCTTTCTTTCCCCTTTCTTTGGGCTTTCTTTGGGCTTTCTTTGGGCTTTCTTTCACCTTTCTTTGGGCTTTCTTTCCCCTTTCTTGTGGCTTTCTTTGGGCTTTCTTTGGGCTTTCTTTCCCCGTTCTTTGGGCTTTCTTTCCCCTTTCTTTCCCCTTTATTTGGGCTTTCTTTGGGCTTTCTTTGGGCTGTCTTTGGGCTTTCTTTGGGCTTTCTTTCCCCTTTCTTTGGGCTTTCTTAACCCTTTCTTTCCCCTTTCTTTGGCCTTTCCTTGGGCTTCCTTTGGGCTTTCTTTGGGCTTTCTTTGGGCTTTCTTTGGGATTTCTTTGGGATTTCTTTGGGCTTTCTTTCCCCTTTCTTTGGGCTTTCTTTCCCCTTTCTTGGGGCTTTCTCAGGGCTTTCTTTCCGCTTTCTTTGGGCTTTCTTTGCCCTTTCTTTGGGCTTTCTTTGCCATTTCTTTGGGCTTTCTTTGCCCATTCTTTGGGCTTTCTTTGCCCTTTCTTAGTGCTTACTTTCCCCTTTCTTTGGGCTTTCTTTGGGCTTTCTCTCCCATTTCTTTGGGCTTTCTTTCCCTTTTCTTTGGGCTTTCTTTCCCCTTTCTTTGGGCTTTCTTTCCCCTTTCTTTGGGCTTTCTTTGGGCTTTCTTTCCCCTTTCTTTGGGCTTTCTTTCCCCTTTATTTGGGCTTTCTTTGGGCTTTCTTTCTCCTTTGTTTTCCCTTTCTTTGGGCTTTCTTTCCCCTTTCTTTGGGCTTTCTTTGGGCTTTCTTTCACCTTTCTTTGGGCTTTCTTTCCCCTTTCTTGTGGCTTTCTTTGGGCTTTCTTTGGGCTTTCTTTCCCCTTTCTTTGGGCTTTCTTTGGCCTTTCTTTGGGCTTTCTTTGGGCTTTCTATGGGCTTTCTCTGGGCTTTCTTTGGGCTTTATTTGGGCTTTCTTTGGGCTTCTTTCCCCTTTCTTTGGACTTTCTTTGGGCTTTCTTTCCCCTTTCTTTGGCCTTTCTTTCCCCTTTCTTTGGGCTTTCTTTGGGCTTTCTTTGGGCTTTCTTTCCCCTTTCTTTGGGCTTTCTTTCCCCTTTCTTTGGGCTTTCTTTCCCCTTTCTTTGGGCTTTCTTTGGGCTTTCTTTCCCCTTTCCTTGGGCTTTCTTTGGGCTTTCTTTGGGATTTCTTTGAGCTTTCTTTCCCCTTTCTTTGGGCTTTCTTTCCCCTTTCTTGTGGCTTTCTTTGGGCTTTCTTTGGGCTTTCTTTCCCCTTTCTTTGGGCTTTCTTTCCCCTTTCTTTGGGCTTTCTTTGGCCTTTCTTTGGGCTTTCTTTGGGCTTTTTATGGGCTTTCTCTGGGCTTTCTTTGGGCTTTATTTGGGCTTTCTTTGGGCTTTCTTTCCCCTTTCTTTGGCCTTTCTTTCCCCTTTCTTTGGGCTTTCTTTGGGCTTTCTTTCCCCTTTCTTTGGGCTTTCCTTCCCCTTTCTTTGGGCTTTCTTTCCCCTTTCTTTGTGCTTTCTTTCCCCTTTCTTTGGGCTTTCTTTCCTCTTTCTTTGGGCTTTCTTTGGGCTTTCTTTCCCCTTTCTTTGGGCTTTCTTTCCCCTTTCTTTGGGCTTTCTTTGGGCTTTCCTTGGGCTTTCTTTGGGCTTTTTTGGGGCTTTCTTTCCCCTTTCTTTGGGCTTTCTTTCCCCTTTCTTTGGGCTTTCTTTCCCCTTTCTTTGGATTTCTTTCCCCTTTCTTTGGGCTTTCTTTCCCCTTTCTTTGGGCTTTCTTTCCCCTTTCTTTCCCATTTATTTGGGCTTTCTTTGGGCTTTCTTTGGGCTGTCTTTGGGCTTTCTTTGGGCTTTCTTTCCCCTTTCTTTGGGCTTTCTTAACCCTTTCTTTCCCCTTTCTTTGGCCTTTCCTTGGGCTTCCTTTGGGCTTTCTTTGGGCTTTCTTTGGGCTTTCTTTGGGATTTCTTTGGGATTTCTTTGGGCTTTCTTTCCCCTTTCTTTGGGCTTTCTTTCCCCTTTCTTGGGGCTTTCTCAGGGCTTTCTTTCCCCTTTCTTTGGGCTTTCTTTGCCCTTTCTTTGGGCTTTCTTTGCCATTTCTTTGGGCTTTCTTTGCCCTTTCTTTGGGCTTTCTTTGCCCTTTCTTAGTGCTTACTTTCCCCTTTCTTTGGGCTTTTTTTGGGCTTTCTCTCCCATTTCTTTGGGCTTTCTTTCCCTTTTCTTTGGGCTTTCTTTCCCCTATCTTTGGGCTTTCTTTCCCCTTTCTTTGGGCTTTCTTTGGGCTTTCTTTCCCCTTTCTTTGGGCTTTCTTTCCCCTTTATTTGGGCTTTCTTTGGGCTTTCTTTCTCCTTTATTTTCCCTTTCTTTGGGCTTTCTTTCCCCTTTCTTTGGGCTTTCTTTGGGCTTTCTTTGGGCTTTCTTTCACCTTTCTTTGGGCTTTCTTTCCCCTTTCTTGTGGCTTTCTTTGGGCTTTCTTTGGGCTTTCTTTCCCCTTTCTTTGGGCTTTCTTTCCCCTTTCTTTCCCCTTTATTTGGGCTTTCTTTGGGCTTTCTTTGGGCTGTCTTTGGGCTTTCTTTGGGCTTTCTTTCCCCTTTCTTTGGGCTTTCTTAACCCTTTCTTTCCCCTTTCTTTGGCCTTTCCTTGGGCTTCCTTTGGGCTTTCTTTGGGCTTTCTTTGGGCTTTCTTTGGGATTTCTTTGGGATTTCTTTGGGCTTTCTTTCCCCTTTCTTTGGGCTTTCTTTCCCCTTTCTTGGGGCTTTCTCAGGGCTTTCTTTCCCCTTTCTTTGGGCTTTCTTTGCCCTTTCTTTGGGCTTTCTTTGCCATTTCTTTGGGCTTTCTTTGCCCTTTCTTTGGGCTTTCTTTGCCCTTTCTTAGTGCTTACTTTCCCCTTTCTTTGGGCTTTCTTTGGGCTTTCTCTCCCATTTCTTTGGGCTTTCTTTCCCTTTTCTTTGGGCTTTCTTTCCCCTTTCTTTGGGCTTTCTTTCCCCTTTCTTTGGGCTTTCTTTGGGCTTTCTTCCCCTTTCTTTGGGCTTTCTTTCCCCTTTATTTGGGCTTTCTTTGGCTTTCTTTCTCCTTTGTTTTCCCTTTCTTTGGGCTTTCTTTCCCCTTTCTTTGGGCTTTCTTTGGGCTTTCTTTGGGCTTTCTTTCACCTTTCTTTGGGCTTTCTTTCCCCTTTCTTGTGGCTTTCTTTGGGCTTTCTTTGGGCTTTCTTTCCCCTTTCTTTGGGCTTTCTTTGGCCTTTCTTTGGGCTTTCTTTGGGCTTTCTATGGGCTTTCTCTGGGCTTTCTTTGGGCTTTATTTGGGCTTTCTTTGGGCTTCTTTCCCCTTTCTTTGGGCTTTCTTTGGGCTTTCTTTGGGCTTTCTTTCCCCTTTCTTTGGGCTTTCTTTGGGCTTTCTTTGGGCTTTCTTTGGGCTTTCTTTGGGCTTTCTTTGGGCTTTCTTTGGGCTTTCTTTCCCCTTTCTTTGGGCTTTCTTTCCCCTTTCTTTGGGCTTTCTTTCCCATTTCTTTGGGCTTTCTTTGGGCTTTCTTTCTCCTTTATTTTCCCTTTCTTTGGGCTTTCTTTCCCCTTTCTTTGGGCTTTCTTTGGGCTTTCTTTCCCCTTTCCTTGGGCTTTCTTTGGGCTTTCTTTGGGATTTCTTTGAGCTTTCTTTCCCCTTTCTTTGGGCTTTCTTTCCCCTTTCTTGTGGCTTTCTTTGGGCTTTCTTTGGGCTTTCTTTCCCCTTTCTTTGGGCTTTCTTTCCCCTTTCTTTGGGCTTTCTTTGGCCTTTCTTTGGGCTTTCTTTGGGCTTTTTATGGGCTTTCTCTGGGCTTTCTTTGGGCTTTATTTGGGCTTTCTTTGGGCTTTCTTTCCCCTTTCTTTGGCCTTTCTTTCCCCTTTCTTTGGGCTTTCTTTGGGCTTTCTTTCCCCTTTCTTTGGGCTTTCCTTCCCCTTTCTTTGGGCTTTCTTTCCCCTTTCTTTGTGCTTTCTTTCCCCTTTCTTTGGGCTTTCTTTCCTCTTTCTTTGGGCTTTCTTTGGGCTTTCTTTCCCCTTTCTTTGGGCTTTCTTTCCCCTTTCTTTGGGCTTTCTTTCCCCTTTCTTTGGGCTTTCTTTGGGCTTTCTTTCCCCTTTCCTTGGGCTTTCTTTGGGCTTTCTTTCCCTTTTCCTTGGGCTTTCTTTGGGCTTTCTTTCCCCTTTGTTTGGGCTTTCTTTGGGCTTTCTTTGGGCTTTCTTTGGGCTTTCTTTGGGCTTTCCTTGGGCTTTCTTTGGGATTTTTTTGGGCTTTCTTTCCCCTTTCTTTGGGCTTTCTTTCCCCTTTCTTGTGGCTTTCTTGTGGCTTTCTTTGGGCTTTCTTTCCCCTTTCTTTGGGCTTTCTTTGGCCTTTCTTTGGGCTTTCTTTGGGCTTTCTATGGGCTTTCTCTGGGCTTTCTTTGGGCTTTATTTGGGCTTTCTTTGGGCTTCTTTCCCCTTTCTTTGGGCTTTCTTTGGGCTTTCTTTCCACTTTCTTTGGGCTTTCTTTGGTCTTTCTTTGGGCTTTCTTTGGCTTTCTTTGGGCTTTCTTTGGGCTTTCTTTCCCCTTTCTTTGGGCTTTCTTTCCCCTTTCTTTGGGCTTTCTTTGGGCTTTCTTTGGGCTTTCTTTGGGCTTTCTTTCTCCTTTATTTTCCCTTTCTTTGGGCTTTCTTTCCCCTTTCTTTGGGCTTTCTTTGGGCTTTCTTTCCCCTTTCCTTGGGCTTTCTTTGGGCTTTCTTTGGGATTTCTTTGGGCTTTCTTTCCCCTTTCTTTGGGCTTTCTTTCCCCTTTCTTGTGGCTTTCTTTGGGCTTTCTATGGGCTTTCTCTGGGCTTTCTTTGGGCTTTATTTGGGCTTTCTTTGGGCTTCTTTCCCCTTTCTTTGGGCTTTCTTTGGGCTTTCTTTGGGCTTTCTTTCCCCTTTCTTTGGGCTTTCTTTCCCCTCTCTTTGGGCTTTCTTTCCGCTTTCTTTGGCCTTTCTTTCCCCTTTCTTTGGGCTTTCTTTCTCCTTTCTTTGGGCTTTCTTTGGGCTTTCTTTGGACTTTCTTTCCCCTTTCTTTGGGCTTTCTTTCCCCTTTCTTTGGGCTTTCTTTCCCCTTTCTTTGGGCTTTCTTTCCCCTTTCTTTGGGCTTTCTTTCCCCTTTCTTTGGGCTTTCTTTCCCCTTTCTATCCCCTTTCTTTGGGCTTTCTTTGGGCTTTCTTTGGGCTGTCTTTGGGCTTTCTTTTGGCTTTCTTTGGGCTTTCTTTGGGCTTTCTTTCCCCTTTCTTTGGGCTTTCTTTGGGCTTTCTTTGGGCTTTCCTTGGGCTTCCTTTGGGCTTTCTTTGGGCTTTCTTTGGGCTTTCTTTGGGATTTCTTTGGGCTTTCTTTCCCCTTTCTTTGGGCTTTCTTTCCCCTTTCTTGGGGCTTTCTTTACGCTTTCTTTGGGCTTTCTTTGGGCTTTCTTTCCCCTTTCTTTGGGCTTTCGTAGGGCTTTCTTTCCCCTTTCTTTGGGCTTTCTTTGGGCTTTCTTTCCCCTTTCTTTGGGCTTTCTTTGGGCTTTCTTTCCCCTTTCTTTGGGCTTTCTTTGGGCTTTCTTTCCCCTTTCTTTGGGCTTTCTTTCCCCTTTCTTTGGGCTTTCTTTCCCCGTTCTTTGGGCTTTCTTTCCCCTTTCTTTGGGCTTTCTTTGGGCTTTCTTTCTCCTTTATTTTCCCTTTCTTTGGGCTTTCCTTCCCCTTTCTTTGGGCTTTCTTTCCCCTTTCTTTGTGCTTTCTTTCCCCTTTCTTTGGGCTTTCTTTCCTCTTTCTTTGGGCTTTCTTTGGGCTTTCTTTCCCCTTTCTTTGGGCTTTCTTTCACCTTTCTTTGGGCTTTCTTTGGGCTTTCTTTCCCCTTTCTTTGGGCTTTCTTTCGGCTTTCTTTCCCCTTTCTTTGGGCTTTCTTTGGGCTTTCTTTCCCTTTTCCTTGGGCTTTCTTTGGGCTTTCTTTCCCCTTTGTTTGGGCTTTCTTTGGGCTTTCTTTGGGCTTTCTTTGGGCTTTCTTTGGGCTTTCCTTGGGCTTTCTTTGGGCTTTTTTTGGGCTTTCTTTCCCCTTTCTTTGGGCTTTCTTTCCCCTTTCTTGTGGCTTTCTTGTGGCTTTCTTTGGGCTTCCTTTCCCCATCTTTGGGCTTTCTTTGGCCTTTCTTTGGGCTTTCTTTGGGCTTTCTATGGGCTTTCTCTGGGCTTTCTTTGGCCTTTATTTGGGCTTTCTTTGGGCTTCTTTCCCCTTTCTTTGGGCTTTCTTTGGGCTTTCTTTCCCCTTTCTTTGGGCTTTCTTTGGGCTTTCAATGGGCTTTCTCTGGGCTTTCTTTGGGCTTTATTTGGGCTTTCTTTCCCCTTTCTTTGGGCTTTCTTTCCCCTTTCTTTGGGCTTTCTTTGGGCTTTCTTTCCCCTTTCCTTGGGCTTTCTTTGGGCTTTCTTTGGGATTTCTTTGGGCTTTCTTTCCCCTTTCTTTGGGCTTTCTTTGGGCTTTCTTTCCCCTTTCCTTGGGCTTTTTTTTTGCTTTCTTTGGGATTTCTTTGGGCTTTCTTTCCCCTTTCTTTGGCTTTCTTTCCCCTTTCTTGTGGCTTTCTTTGGGCTTTCTATGGGCTTTCTCTGGGCTTTCTTTGGGCTTTATTTGGGCTTTCTTTGGGCTTCTTTCCCCTTTCTTTGGGCTTTCTTTGGGCTTTCTTTGGGCTTTCTTTCCCCTTTCTTTGGGCTTTCTTTCCCCTCTCTTTGGGCTTTCTTTCCGCTTTCTTTGGCCTTTCTTTCCCCTTTCTTTGGGCTTTCTTTCTCCTTCCTTTGGGCTTTCTTTGGACTTTCTTTCCCCTTTCTTTGGGCTTTCTTTCCCCTTTCTTTGGGCTTTCTTTCCCCTTTCTTTGGGCTTTCTTTCCCCTTTCTTTGGGCTTTCTTTCCCCTTTCTATCCCCTTTCTTTGTGCTTTCTTTGGGCTTTCTTTGGGCTGTCTTTGGGCTTTCTTTTGGCTTTCTTTGGGCTTTCTTTGGGCTTTCTTTCCCCTTTCTTTGGGCTTTCTTTGGGCTTTCTTTGGGCTTTCCTTGGGCTTCCTTTGGGCTTTCTTTGGGCTTTCTTTGGGATTTCTTTGGGATTTCTTTGGGCTTTCTTTCCCCTTTCTTTGGGCTTTCTTTCCCCTTTCTTGGGGCTTTCTTTGCGCTTTCTTTGGGCTTTCTTTGGGCTTTCTTTCCCCTTTCTTTGGGCTTTCGTTGGGCTTTCTTTCCCCTTTCTTTGGGCTTTCTTTGGGCTTTCTTTCCCCTTTCTTTGGGCTTTCTTTGGGCTTTCTTTCCCCTTTCTTTGGGCTTTCTTTGGGCTTTCTTTCCCCTTTCTTTGGGCTTTCTTTCCCCTTTCTTTGGGCTTTCTTTCCCCGTTCTTTGGGCTTTCTTTCCCCTTTCTTTGGGCTTTCTTTGGGCTTTCTTTCTCCTTTATTTTCCCTTTCTTTAGGCTTTCTTTCCCCTTTCTTTGGGCTTTCTTTGGGCTTTCTTTGTGCTTTCTTTGGGCTTTCTTTCCCCTTTCTTTGGGCATTCTTTGGGCTTTCTTTGGGCTGTCTTTCCCCTTTCTTTGGGCTTTCTTTGGGCTTTCTTTGAGCTTCCTTTGGGCTTTCTTTGGGCTTTCTTTGTGCTTTCTTTCCCCTTTCTTTGGGCTTTCTTTCCCCTTTCTTTGGGCTTTCTTTCCCCTTTCTTTGGGCTTTCTTTGGGCTTTCTTTCCCCTTTCTTTGGGCTTTCTTTGGGCTTTCTTTGGGCTTTTTTGGGCTTTCTTTGGGCTTTCTTTCCCCTTTCTTTGGGCTTTCTTTGGGCTTTCTTTGGGCTTTCTTTGGGCTTTCTTTCCCCTTTCTTTGGGCTTTCTTTCCTCTTTCTTTGGGCTTTCTTAGGGCTTTCTTTCCACTTTCTTTGGGCTTTCTTTCCCCTTTCTATGGGCTTTCTTTGGGCTTTCTTTCCCCTTTCTTTGGGCTTTCTTTGGGCTTTCTTTCCCCTTTCTTTGGGCTTTCTTTGGGCTTTCTTTCCCCTTTCTTTGCGCTTTCCTTGGGCTTTCTTTCCCCTTTCTTTGGGCTTTCTTTGGTCTTTCTTTCCCCTTTCTTTGGGCTTTCTTTGGGCTTTCTTTCCCCTTTCTTTGCGCTTTCTTTCCCCTTTCTTTGGGCTTTCTTTCCCCTTTCTTTGGGCTTTGTTTGGGCTTTCTTTCCCCTTTCTTTGCGCTTTCTTTGGGCTTTCTTTGCCCTTTCTTTGGGCTTTCTTTCCCCTTTCTTTGGGCTTTCTTTCCCCTTTCTTTGGGCTTTCTTTCCCCTTTCTTTGGGCTTTCTTTGGGCTTTCTTTCCCCTTTCTTTGGGCTTTCTTTGGGCTTTCTTTCCCCTTTCTTTGGGCTTTCTTTGGGCTTTCTTTCCCTTTTCTTTGGGCTTTCTTTCCCCTTTCTTTGGGCTTTCTTTGGCCTTTCTTTCCCCTTTCTTTGGGCTTTCTTTGGGCTTTCTTTCCCCTTTCTTTGGGCTTTCTTTGGGCTTTTTTTCCCCTTTCTTTGGGCTTTCTTTCCCCTTTCTTTGGGCTTTCTTTGTGCTTTCTTTGGGTTTCTTTGGCCTTTCTTTCCCCTTTTTTTGGGCTTTGCTTGGGCTTTCTTCGGGCTTTCTTTCCCCTTTCTTTGGGCTTTCTTTCCCCTTTCTTTGGGCTTTCTTTGGGCTTTCTTTCCCCTTTCTTTGGGCTTTCTTTGGGCTTTCTTTGGGCTTTCTTTGGGCTTTCTTTGGGCTTTCTTTCCCCTTTCTTTGGGCTTTCTTTGGGCTTTCTTTGGGCTTTCTTTGGGCTTTCTTTCCCCTTTCTTTGGGCTTTTTTTATGCTTTCTTTGGGCTTTCTTTGGGCTTTCTTTCCCCTTTCTTTGGGCTTTCTTTGGGCTTTCTTTGGGCTTTCTTTGGGCTTTCTTTCCCCTTTCTTTGGGCTTTCTTTGGGCTTTCTTTCCCCTTTCTTTGGGCTTTCTTTCCCCTTTCTTTGGGCTTTCTTTCGTCTTCCTTTGGGCTTTCTTTGGGCTTTCTTTCCACTTTCTTTGGGCTTTCTTTCCCCTTTCTATGGGCTTTCTTTGGGCTTTCTTTCCCCTTTCTTTGGGCTTTCTTTGGGCTTTCTTTCCCCTTTCTTTGGGCTTTCTTTGGGCTTTCTTTCCCCTTTCTTTGCGCTTTCTTTGGGCTTTCTTTCCCCTTTCTTTGGGCTTTCTTTGGTCTTTCTTTCCCCTTTCTTTGGGCTTTCTTTGGGCTTTCTTTCCCCTTTCTTTGCGCTTTCTTTCCCCTTTCTTTGGGCTTTCTTTCCCCTTTCTTTGGGCTTTGTTTGGGCTTTCTTTCCCCTTTCTTTGCGCTTTCTTTGGGCTTTCTTTGCCCTTTCTTTGGGCTTTCTTTCCCCTTTCTTTGGGCTTTCTTTCCCCTTTCTTTGGGCTTTCTTTCCCCTTTCTTTGGGCTTTCTTTGGGCTTTCTTTCCCCTTTCTTTGGGCTTTCTTTGGGCTTTCTTTCCCCTTTCTTTCGGCTTTCTTTGGGCTTTCTTTCCCTTTTCTTTGTGCTTTCTTTCCCCTTTCTTTGGGCTTTCTTTGGCCTTTCTTTCCCCTTTCTTTGGGCTTTCTTTGGGCTTTCTTTCCCCTTTCTTTGGGCTTTTTTTCCCCTTTCTTTGGGCTTTCTTTCCCCTTTCTTTGGGCTTTCCTTGTGCTTTCTTTGGGTTTCTTTGGCCTTTCTTTCCCCTTTCTTTGGGCTTTGTTTGGGATTTCTTCGGGCTTTCTTTCCCCTTTCTTTGGGCTTTCTTTCCCCTTTTTCTTTGGGCTTTCTTTGGGCTTTCATTTTGGCTTGGTTAGGTTATGTTAGGGTTAGGGTTAGGCTTAGGGTTAGGGTTAGGGGTTAGGGTTAGGGTTAGGGGTTAGGGTTAGGGTTAGGGGTTAGGGTTAGGGTTAGGGGTTAGGGTTAGGTTGGGGTTAGGGTTAGGGTTAGGGTTAGGGTTAGGGTTAGGGTTAGGGTTAGGGTTAGGGTTAGGGTTAGGGTTAGGGTTAGGGTTTAGGGTTAGGGTTAGGGTTAGGGTTAGGGTTAGGGTTAGGGTTAGGGTTAGGGTTTAGGGTTAGGGTTAGGGTTAGGGTTAGGGTTAGGGTTAGGGTTAGGGTTAGGGTTAGGGTTAGGGTTAGGGTTAGGGTTAGGGTTAGGGTTAGGGTTTAGGGTTAGGGTTAGGGTTAGGGTTAGGGTTAGGGTTAGGGTTAGGGTTAGGGTTAGGGTTAGGGTTAGGGTTAGGGTTAGGGTTAGGGTTAGGGTTAGGGTTAGGGTTAGGGTTAGGGTTAGGGTTAGGGTTAGGGTTAGGGTTAGGGTTAGGGTTAGGGTTAGGGTTAGGGTTAGGGTTAGGGTTAGGGTTAGGGTTAGGGTTAGGGTTAGGGTTAGGGTTAGGGTTAGGGTTAGGGTTAGGGTTAGGGTTAGGGTTAGGGTTAGGGTTAGGGTTAGGGTTAGGGTTAGGGTTAGGGTTAGGGTTAGGGTTAGGGTTAGGGTTAGGGTTAGGGTTAGGGTTAGGGTTAGGGTTAGGGTTAGGGTTAGGGTTAGGGTTAGGGTTAGGGTTAGGGTTAGGGTTAGGGTTAGGGTTAGGGTTAGGGTTAGGGTTAGGGTTAGGGTTAGGGTTAGGGTTAGGGTTAGGGTTAGGGTTAGGGTTAGGGTTAGGGTTAGGGTTAGGGTTAGGGTTAGGGTTAGGGTTAGGGTTAGGGTTAGGGTTAGGGTTAGGGTTAGGGTTAGGGTTAGGGTTAGGGTTAGGGTTAGGGTTAGGGTTAGGGTTAGGGTTAGGGTTAGGGTTAGGGTTAGGGTTAGGGTTAGGGTTAGGGTTAGGGTTAGGGTTAGGGTTAGGGTTAGGGTTAGGGTTAGGGTTAGGGTTAGGGTTAGGGTTAGGGTTAGGGTTAGGGTTAGGGTTAGGGTTAGGGTTAGGGTTAGGGTTAGGGTTAGGGTTAGGGTTAGGGTTAGGGTTAGGGTTAGGGTTAGGGTTAGGGTTAGGGTTAGGGTTAGGGTTAGGGTTAGGGTTAGGGTTAGGGTTAGGGTTAGGGTTAGGGTTAGGGTTAGGGTTAGGGTTAGGGTTAGGGTTAGGGTTAGGGTTAGGGTTAGGGTTAGGGTTAGGGTTAGGGTTAGGGTTAGGGTTAGGGTTAGGGTTAGGGTTAGGGTTAGGGTTAGGGTTAGGGTTAGGGTTAGGGTTAGGGTTAGGGTTAGGGTTAGGGTTAGGGTTAGGGTTAGGGTTAGGGTTAGGGTTAGGGTTAGGGTTAGGGTTAGGGTTAGGGTTAGGGTTAGGGTTAGGGTTAGGGTTAGGGTTAGGGTTAGGGTTAGGGTTAGGGTTAGGGTTAGGGTTAGGGTTAGGGTTAGGGTTAGGGTTAGGGTTAGGGTTAGGGTTAGGGTTAGGGTTAGGGTTAGGGTTAGGGTTAGGGTTAGGGTTAGGGTTAGGGTTAGGGTTAGGGTTAGGGTTAGGGTTAGGGTTAGGGTTAGGGTTAGGGTTAGGGTTAGGGTTAGGGTTAGGGTTAGGGTTAGGGTTAGGGTTAGGGTTAGGGTTAGGGTTAGGGTTAGGGTTAGGGTTAGGGTTAGGGTTAGGGTTAGGGTTAGGGTTAGGGTTAGGGTTAGGGTTAGGGTTAGGGTTAGGGTTAGGGTTAGGGTTAGGGTTAGGGTTAGGGTTAGGGTTAGGGTTAGGGTTAGGGTTAGGGTTAGGGTTAGGGTTAGGGTTAGGGTTAGGGTTAGGGTTAGGGTTAGGGTTAGGGTTAGGGTTAGGGTTAGGGTTAGGGTTAGGGTTAGGGTTAGGGTTAGGGTTAGGGTTAGGGTTAGGGTTAGGGTTAGGGTTAGGGTTAGGGTTAGGGTTAGGGTTAGGGTTAGGGTTAGGGTTAGGGTTAGGGTTAGGGTTAGGGTTAGGGTTAGGGTTAGGGTTAGGGTTAGGGTTAGGGTTAGGGTTAGGGTTAGGGTTAGGGTTAGGGTTAGGGTTAGGGTTAGGGTTAGGGTTAGGGTTAGGGTTAGGGTTAGGGTTAGGGTTAGGGTTAGGGTTAGGGTTAGGGTTAGGGTTAGGGTTAGGGTTAGGGTTAGGGTTAGGGTTAGGGTTAGGGTTAGGGTTAGGGTTAGGGTTAGGGTTAGGGTTAGGGTTAGGGTTAGGGTTAGGGTTAGGGTTAGGGTTAGGGTTAGGGTTAGGGTTAGGGTTAGGGTTAGGGTTAGGGTTAGGGTTAGGGTTAGGGTTAGGGTTAGGGTTAGGGTTAGGGTTAGGGTTAGGGTTAGGGTTAGGGTTAGGGTTAGGGTTAGGGTTAGGGTTAGGGTTAGGGTTAGGGTTAGGGTTAGGGTTAGGGTTAGGGTTAGGGTTAGGGTTAGGGTTAGGGTTAGGGTTAGGGTTAGGGTTAGGGTTAGGGTTAGGGTTAGGGTTAGGGTTAGGGTTAGGGTTAGGGTTAGGGTTAGGGTTAGGGTTAGGGTTAGGGTTAGGGTTAGGGTTAGGGTTAGGGTTAGGGTTAGGGTTAGGGTTAGGGTTAGGGTTAGGGTTAGGGTTAGGGTTAGGGTTAGGGTTAGGGTTAGGGTTAGGGTTAGGGTTAGGGTTAGGGTTAGGGTTAGGGTTAGGGTTAGGGTTAGGGTTAGGGTTAGGGTTAGGGTTAGGGTTAGGGTTAGGGTTAGGGTTAGGGTTAGGGTTAGGGTTAGGGTTAGGGTTAGGGTTAGGGTTAGGGTTAGGGTTAGGGTTAGGGTTAGGGTTAGGGTTAGGGTTAGGGTTAGGGTTAGGGTTAGGGTTAGGGTTAGGGTTAGGGTTAGGGTTAGGGTTAGGGTTAGGGTTAGGGTTAGGGTTAGGGTTAGGGTTAGGGTTAGGGTTAGGGTTAGGGTTAGGGTTAGGGTTAGGGTTAGGGTTAGGGTTAGGGTTAGGGTTAGGGTTAGGGTTAGGGTTAGGGTTAGGGTTAGGGTTAGGGTTAGGGTTAGGGTTAGGGTTAGGGTTAGGGTTAGGGTTAGGGTTAGGGTTAGGGTTAGGGTTAGGGTTAGGGTTAGGGTTAGGGTTAGGGTTAGGGTTAGGGTTAGGGTTAGGGTTAGGGTTAGGGTTAGGGTTAGGGTTAGGGTTAGGGTTAGGGTTAGGGTTAGGGTTAGGGTTAGGGTTAGGGTTAGGGTTAGGGTTAGGGTTAGGGTTAGGGTTAGGGTTAGGGTTAGGGTTAGGGTTAGGGTTAGGGTTAGGGTTAGGGTTAGGGTTAGGGTTAGGGTTAGGGTTAGGGTTAGGGTTAGGGTTAGGGTTAGGGTTAGGGTTAGGGTTAGGGTTAGGGTTAGGGTTAGGGTTAGGGTTAGGGTTAGGGTTAGGGTTAGGGTTAGGGTTAGGGTTAGGGTTAGGGTTAGGGTTAGGGTTAGGGTTAGGGTTAGGGTTAGGGTTAGGGTTAGGGTTAGGGTTAGGGTTAGGGTTAGGGTTAGGGTTAGGGTTAGGGTTAGGGTTAGGGTTAGGGTTAGGGTTAGGGTTAGGGTTAGGGTTAGGGTTAGGGTTAGGGTTAGGGTTAGGGTTAGGGTTAGGGTTAGGGTTAGGGTTAGGGTTAGGGTTAGGGTTAGGGTTAGGGTTAGGGTTAGGGTTAGGGTTAGGGTTAGGGTTAGGGTTAGGGTTAGGGTTAGGGTTAGGGTTAGGGTTAGGGTTAGGGTTAGGGTTAGGGTTAGGGTTAGGGTTAGGGTTAGGGTTAGGGTTAGGGTTAGGGTTAGGGTTAGGGTTAGGGTTAGGGTTAGGGTTAGGGTTAGGGTTAGGGTTAGGGTTAGGGTTAGGGTTAGGGTTAGGGTTAGGGTTAGGGTTAGGGTTAGGGTTAGGGTTAGGGTTAGGGTTAGGGTTAGGGTTAGGGTTAGGGTTAGGGTTAGGGTTAGGGTTAGGGTTAGGGTTAGGGTTAGGGTTAGGGTTAGGGTTAGGGTTAGGGTTAGGGTTAGGGTTAGGGTTAGGGTTAGGGTTAGGGTTAGGGTTAGGGTTAGGGTTAGGGTTAGGGTTAGGGTTAGGGTTAGGGTTAGGGTTAGGGTTAGGGTTAGGGTTAGGGTTAGGGTTAGGGTTAGGGTTAGGGTTAGGGTTAGGGTTAGGGTTAGGGTTAGGGTTAGGGTTAGGGTTAGGGTTAGGGTTAGGGTTAGGGTTAGGGTTAGGGTTAGGGTTAGGGTTAGGGTTAGGGTTAGGGTTAGGGTTAGGGTTAGGGTTAGGGTTAGGGTTAGGGTTAGGGTTAGGGTTAGGGTTAGGGTTAGGGTTAGGGTTAGGGTTAGGGTTAGGGTTAGGGTTAGGGTTAGGGTTAGGGTTAGGGTTAGGGTTAGGGTTAGGGTTAGGGTTAGGGTTAGGGTTAGGGTTAGGGTTAGGGTTAGGGTTAGGGTTAGGGTTAGGGTTAGGGTTAGGGTTAGGGTTAGGGTTAGGGTTAGGGTTAGGGTTAGGGTTAGGGTTAGGGTTAGGGTTAGGGTTAGGGTTAGGGTTAGGGTTAGGGTTAGGGTTAGGGTTAGGGTTAGGGTTAGGGTTAGGGTTAGGGTTAGGGTTAGGGTTAGGGTTAGGGTTAGGGTTAGGGTTAGGGTTAGGGTTAGGGTTAGGGTTAGGGTTAGGGTTAGGGTTAGGGTTAGGGTTAGGGTTAGGGTTAGGGTTAGGGTTAGGGTTAGGGTTAGGGTTAGGGTTAGGGTTAGGGTTAGGGTTAGGGTTAGGGTTAGGGTTAGGGTTAGGGTTAGGGTTAGGGTTAGGGTTAGGGTTAGGGTTAGGGTTAGGGTTAGGGTTAGGGTTAGGGTTAGGGTTAGGGTTAGGGTTAGGGTTAGGGTTAGGGTTAGGGTTAGGGTTAGGGTTAGGGTTAGGGTTAGGGTTAGGGTTAGGGTTAGGGTTAGGGTTAGGGTTAGGGTTAGGGTTAGGGTTAGGGTTAGGGTTAGGGTTAGGGTTAGGGTTAGGGTTAGGGTTAGGGTTAGGGTTAGGGTTAGGGTTAGGGTTAGGGTTAGGGTTAGGGTTAGGGTTAGGGTTAGGGTTAGGGTTAGGGTTAGGGTTAGGGTTAGGGTTAGGGTTAGGGTTAGGGTTAGGGTTAGGGTTAGGGTTAGGGTTAGGGTTAGGGTTAGGGTTAGGGTTAGGGTTAGGGTTAGGGTTAGGGTTAGGGTTAGGGTTAGGGTTAGGGTTAGGGTTAGGGTTAGGGTTAGGGTTAGGGTTAGGGTTAGGGTTAGGGTTAGGGTTAGGGTTAGGGTTAGGGTTAGGGTTAGGGTTAGGGTTAGGGTTAGGGTTAGGGTTAGGGTTAGGGTTAGGGTTAGGGTTAGGGTTAGGGTTAGGGTTAGGGTTAGGGTTAGGGTTAGGGTTAGGGTTAGGGTTAGGGTTAGGGTTAGGGTTAGGGTTAGGGTTAGGGTTAGGGTTAGGGTTAGGGTTAGGGTTAGGGTTAGGGTTAGGGTTAGGGTTAGGGTTAGGGTTAGGGTTAGGGTTAGGGTTAGGGTTAGGGTTAGGGTTAGGGTTAGGGTTAGGGTTAGGGTTAGGGTTAGGGTTAGGGTTAGGGTTAGGGTTAGGGTTAGGGTTAGGGTTAGGGTTAGGGTTAGGGTTAGGGTTAGGGTTAGGGTTAGGGTTAGGGTTAGGGTTAGGGTTAGGGTTAGGGTTAGGGTTAGGGTTAGGGTTAGGGTTAGGGTTAGGGTTAGGGTTAGGGTTAGGGTTAGGGTTAGGGTTAGGGTTAGGGTTAGGGTTAGGGTTAGGGTTAGGGTTAGGGTTAGGGTTAGGGTTAGGGTTAGGGTTAGGGTTAGGGTTAGGGTTAGGGTTAGGGTTAGGGTTAGGGTTAGGGTTAGGGTTAGGGTTAGGGTTAGGGTTAGGGTTAGGGTTAGGGTTAGGGTTAGGGTTAGGGTTAGGGTTAGGGTTAGGGTTAGGGTTAGGGTTAGGGTTAGGGTTAGGGTTAGGGTTAGGGTTAGGGTTAGGGTTAGGGTTAGGGTTAGGGTTAGGGTTAGGGTTAGGGTTAGGGTTAGGGTTAGGGTTAGGGTTAGGGTTAGGGTTAGGGTTAGGGTTAGGGTTAGGGTTAGGGTTAGGGTTAGGGTTAGGGTTAGGGTTAGGGTTAGGGTTAGGGTTAGGGTTAGGGTTAGGGTTAGGGTTAGGGTTAGGGTTAGGGTTAGGGTTAGGGTTAGGGTTAGGGTTAGGGTTAGGGTTAGGGTTAGGGTTAGGGTTAGGGTTAGGGTTAGGGTTAGGGTTAGGGTTAGGGTTAGGGTTAGGGTTAGGGTTAGGGTTAGGGTTAGGGTTAGGGTTAGGGTTAGGGTTAGGGTTAGGGTTAGGGTTAGGGTTAGGGTTAGGGTTAGGGTTAGGGTTAGGGTTAGGGTTAGGGTTAGGGTTAGGGTTAGGGTTAGGGTTAGGGTTAGGGTTAGGGTTAGGGTTAGGGTTAGGGTTAGGGTTAGGGTTAGGGTTAGGGTTAGGGTTAGGGTTAGGGTTAGGGTTAGGGTTAGGGTTAGGGTTAGGGTTAGGGTTAGGGTTAGGGTTAGGGTTAGGGTTAGGGTTAGGGTTAGGGTTAGGGTTAGGGTTAGGGTTAGGGTTAGGGTTAGGGTTAGGGTTAGGGTTAGGGTTAGGGTTAGGGTTAGGGTTAGGGTTAGGGTTAGGGTTAGGGTTAGGGTTAGGGTTAGGGTTAGGGTTAGGGTTAGGGTTAGGGTTAGGGTTAGGGTTAGGGTTAGGGTTAGGGTTAGGGTTAGGGTTAGGGTTAGGGTTAGGGTTAGGGTTAGGGTTAGGGTTAGGGTTAGGGTTAGGGTTAGGGTTAGGGTTAGGGTTAGGGTTAGGGTTAGGGTTAGGGTTAGGGTTAGGGTTAGGGTTAGGGTTAGGGTTAGGGTTAGGGTTAGGGTTAGGGTTAGGGTTAGGGTTAGGGTTAGGGTTAGGGTTAGGGTTAGGGTTAGGGTTAGGGTTAGGGTTAGGGTTAGGGTTAGGGTTAGGGTTAGGGTTAGGGTTAGGGTTAGGGTTAGGGTTAGGGTTAGGGTTAGGGTTAGGGTTAGGGTTAGGGTTAGGGTTAGGGTTAGGGTTAGGGTTAGGGTTAGGGTTAGGGTTAGGGTTAGGGTTAGGGTTAGGGTTAGGGTTAGGGTTAGGGTTAGGGTTAGGGTTAGGGTTAGGGTTAGGGTTAGGGTTAGGGTTAGGGTTAGGGTTAGGGTTAGGGTTAGGGTTAGGGTTAGGGTTAGGGTTAGGGTTAGGGTTAGGGTTAGGGTTAGGGTTAGGGTTAGGGTTAGGGTTAGGGTTAGGGTTAGGGTTAGGGTTAGGGTTAGGGTTAGGGTTAGGGTTAGGGTTAGGGTTAGGGTTAGGGTTAGGGTTAGGGTTAGGGTTAGGGTTAGGGTTAGGGTTAGGGTTAGGGTTAGGGTTAGGGTTAGGGTTAGGGTTAGGGTTAGGGTTAGGGTTAGGGTTAGGGTTAGGGTTAGGGTTAGGGTTAGGGTTAGGGTTAGGGTTAGGGTTAGGGTTAGGGTTAGGGTTAGGGTTAGGGTTAGGGTTAGGGTTAGGGTTAGGGTTAGGGTTAGGGTTAGGGTTAGGGTTAGGGTTAGGGTTAGGGTTAGGGTTAGGGTTAGGGTTAGGGTTAGGGTTAGGGTTAGGGTTAGGGTTAGGGTTAGGGTTAGGGTTAGGGTTAGGGTTAGGGTTAGGGTTAGGGTTAGGGTTAGGGTTAGGGTTAGGGTTAGGGTTAGGGTTAGGGTTAGGGTTAGGGTTAGGGTTAGGGTTAGGGTTAGGGTTAGGGTTAGGGTTAGGGTTAGGGTTAGGGTTAGGGTTAGGGTTAGGGTTAGGGTTAGGGTTAGGGTTAGGGTTAGGGTTAGGGTTAGGGTTAGGGTTAGGGTTAGGGTTAGGGTTAGGGTTAGGGTTAGGGTTAGGGTTAGGGTTAGGGTTAGGGTTAGGGTTAGGGTTAGGGTTAGGGTTAGGGTTAGGGTTAGGGTTAGGGTTAGGGTTAGGGTTAGGGTTAGGGTTAGGGTTAGGGTTAGGGTTAGGGTTAGGGTTAGGGTTAGGGTTAGGGTTAGGGTTAGGGTTAGGGTTAGGGTTAGGGTTAGGGTTAGGGTTAGGGTTAGGGTTAGGGTTAGGGTTAGGGTTAGGGTTAGGGTTAGGGTTAGGGTTAGGGTTAGGGTTAGGGTTAGGGTTAGGGTTAGGGTTAGGGTTAGGGTTAGGGTTAGGGTTAGGGTTAGGGTTAGGGTTAGGGTTAGGGTTAGGGTTAGGGTTAGGGTTAGGGTTAGGGTTAGGGTTAGGGTTAGGGTTAGGGTTAGGGTTAGGGTTAGGGTTAGGGTTAGGGTTAGGGTTAGGGTTAGGGTTAGGGTTAGGGTTAGGGTTAGGGTTAGGGTTAGGGTTAGGGTTAGGGTTAGGGTTAGGGTTAGGGTTAGGGTTAGGGTTAGGGTTAGGGTTAGGGTTAGGGTTAGGGTTAGGGTTAGGGTTAGGGTTAGGGTTAGGGTTAGGGTTAGGGTTAGGGTTAGGGTTAGGGTTAGGGTTAGGGTTAGGGTTAGGGTTAGGGTTAGGGTTAGGGTTAGGGTTAGGGTTAGGGTTAGGGTTAGGGTTAGGGTTAGGGTTAGGGTTAGGGTTAGGGTTAGGGTTAGGGTTAGGGTTAGGGTTAGGGTTAGGGTTAGGGTTAGGGTTAGGGTTAGGGTTAGGGTTAGGGTTAGGGTTAGGGTTAGGGTTAGGGTTAGGGTTAGGGTTAGGGTTAGGGTTAGGGTTAGGGTTAGGGTTAGGGTTAGGGTTAGGGTTAGGGTTAGGGTTAGGGTTAGGGTTAGGGTTAGGGTTAGGGTTAGGGTTAGGGTTAGGGTTAGGGTTAGGGTTAGGGTTAGGGTTAGGGTTAGGGTTAGGGTTAGGGTTAGGGTTAGGGTTAGGGTTAGGGTTAGGGTTAGGGTTAGGGTTAGGGTTAGGGTTAGGGTTAGGGTTAGGGTTAGGGTTAGGGTTAGGGTTAGGGTTAGGGTTAGGGTTAGGGTTAGGGTTAGGGTTAGGGTTAGGGTTAGGGTTAGGGTTAGGGTTAGGGTTAGGGTTAGGGTTAGGGTTAGGGTTAGGGTTAGGGTTAGGGTTAGGGTTAGGGTTAGGGTTAGGGTTAGGGTTAGGGTTAGGGTTAGGGTTAGGGTTAGGGTTAGGGTTAGGGTTAGGGTTAGGGTTAGGGTTAGGGTTAGGGTTAGGGTTAGGGTTAGGGTTAGGGTTAGGGTTAGGGTTAGGGTTAGGGTTAGGGTTAGGGTTAGGGTTAGGGTTAGGGTTAGGGTTAGGGTTAGGGTTAGGGTTAGGGTTAGGGTAGTTAGGGTTAGGGTTAGGGTTAGGGTTAGGGTTAGGGTTAGGGTTAGGGTTAGGGTTAGGGTTAGGGTTAGGGTTAGGGTTAGGGTTAGGGTTAGGGTTAGGGTTAGGGTTAGGGTTAGGGTTAGGGTTAGGGTTAGGGTTAGGGTTAGGGTTAGGGTTAGGGTTAGGGTTAGGGTTAGGGTTAGGGTTAGGTTAGGGTTAGGGTTAGGGTTAGGGTTAGGGTTAGGGTTAGGGTTAGGGTTAGGGTTAGGGTTAGGGTTAGGGTTAGGGTTAGGGTTAGGGTTGGGGAGGGTTAGGGTTAGGGTTAGGGTAGGGTTAGGGTTAGGGTTAGGGTTAGGGTTAGGGTTAGGGTTAGGGTTAGGGTTAGGGTTAGGGTTAGGGTTAGGGTTAGGGTTAGGGTTAGGGTTAGGGTTAGGGTTAGGGTTAGGGTTAGGGTTAGGGTTAGGGTTAGGGTTAGGGTTAGGGTTAGGGTTAGGGTTAGGGTTAGGGTTAGGGTTAGGGTTAGGGTTAGGGTTAGGGTTAGGGTTAGGGTTAGGGTTAGGGTTAGGGTTAGGGTTAGGGTTAGGGTTAGGGTTAGGGTTAGGGTTAGGGTTAGGGTTAGGGTTAGGGTTAGGGTTAGGGTTAGGGTTAGGGTTAGGGTTAGGGTTAGGGTTAGGGTTAGGGTTAGGGTTAGGGTTAGGGTTAGGGTTAGGGTTAGGGTTAGGGTTAGGGTTAGGGTTAGGGTTAGGGTTAGGGTTAGGGTTAGGGTTAGGGTTAGGGTTAGGGTTAGGGTTAGGGTTAGGGTTAGGGTTAGGGTTAGGGTTAGGGTTAGGGTTAGGGTTAGGGTTAGGGTTAGGGTTAGGGTTAGGGTTAGGGTTAGGGTTAGGGTTAGGGTTAGGGTTAGGGTTAGGGTTAGGGTTAGGGTTAGGGTTAGGGTTAGGGTTAGGGTTAGGGTTAGGGTTAGGGTTAGGGTTAGGGTTAGGGTTAGGGTTAGGGTTAGGGTTAGGGTTAGGGTTAGGGTTAGGGTTAGGGTTAGGGTTAGGGTTAGGGTTAGGGTTAGGGTTAGGGTTAGGGTTAGGGTTAGGGTTAGGGTTAGGGTTAGGGTTAGGGTTAGGGTTAGGGTTAGGGTTAGGGTTAGGGTTAGGGTTAGGGTTAGGGTTAGGGTTAGGGTTAGGGTTAGGGTTAGGGTTAGGGTTAGGGTTAGGGTTAGGGTTAGGGTTAGGGTTAGGGTTAGGGTTAGGGTTAGGGTTAGGGTTAGGGTTAGGGTTAGGGTTAGGGTTAGGGTTAGGGTTAGGGTTAGGGTTAGGGTTAGGGTTAGGGTTAGGGTTAGGGTTAGGGTTAGGGTTAGGGTTAGGGTTAGGGTTAGGGTTAGGGTTAGGGTTAGGGTTAGGGTTAGGGTTAGGGTTAGGGTTAGGGTTAGGGTTAGGGTTAGGGTTAGGGTTAGGGTTAGGGTTAGGGTTAGGGTTAGGGTTAGGGTTAGGGTTAGGGTTAGGGTTAGGGTTAGGGTTAGGGTTAGGGTTAGGGTTAGGGTTAGGGTTAGGGTTAGGGTTAGGGTTAGGGTTAGGGTTAGGGTTAGGGTTAGGGTTAGGGTTAGGGTTAGGGTTAGGGTTAGGGTTAGGGTTAGGGTTAGGGTTAGGGTTAGGGTTAGGGTTAGGGTTAGGGTTAGGGTTAGGGTTAGGGTTAGGGTTAGGGTTAGGGTTAGGGTTAGGGTTAGGGTTAGGGTTAGGGTTAGGGTTAGGGTTAGGGTTAGGGTTAGGGTTAGGGTTAGGGTTAGGGTTAGGGTTAGGGTTAGGGTTAGGGTTAGGGTTAGGGTTAGGGTTAGGGTTAGGGTTAGGGTTAGGGTTAGGGTTAGGGTTAGGGTTAGGGTTAGGGTTAGGGTTAGGGTTAGGGTTAGGGTTAGGGTTAGGGTTAGGGTTAGGGTTAGGGTTAGGGTTAGGGTTAGGGTTAGGGTTAGGGTTAGGGTTAGGGTTAGGGTTAGGGTTAGGGTTAGGGTTAGGGTTAGGGTTAGGGTTAGGGTTAGGGTTAGGGTTAGGGTTAGGGTTAGGGTTAGGGTTAGGGTTAGGGTTAGGGTTAGGGTTAGGGTTAGGGTTAGGGTTAGGGTTAGGGTTAGGGTTAGGGTTAGGGTTAGGGTTAGGGTTAGGGTTAGGGTTAGGGTTAGGGTTAGGGTTAGGGTTAGGGTTAGGGTTAGGGTTAGGGTTAGGGTTAGGGTTAGGGTTAGGGTTAGGGTTAGGGTTAGGGTTAGGGTTAGGGTTAGGGTTAGGGTTAGGGTTAGGGTTAGGGTTAGGGTTAGGGTTAGGGTTAGGGTTAGGGTTAGGGTTAGGGTTAGGGTTAGGGTTAGGGTTAGGGTTAGGGTTAGGGTTAGGGTTAGGGTTAGGGTTAGGGTTAGGGTTAGGGTTAGGGTTAGGGTTAGGGTTAGGGTTAGGGTTAGGGTTAGGGTTAGGGTTAGGGTTAGGGTTAGGGTTAGGGTTAGGGTTAGGGTTAGGGTTAGGGTTAGGGTTAGGGTTAGGGTTAGGGTTAGGGTTAGGGTTAGGGTTAGGGTTAGGGTTAGGGTTAGGGTTAGGGTTAGGGTTAGGGTTAGGGTTAGGGTTAGGGTTAGGGTTAGGGTTAGGGTTAGGGTTAGGGTTAGGGTTAGGGTTAGGGTTAGGGTTAGGGTTAGGGTTAGGGTTAGGGTTAGGGTTAGGGTTAGGGTTAGGGTTAGGGTTAGGGTTAGGGTTAGGGTTAGGGTTAGGGTTAGGGTTAGGGTTAGGGTTAGGGTTAGGGTTAGGGTTAGGGTTAGGGTTAGGGTTAGGGTTAGGGTTAGGGTTAGGGTTAGGGTTAGGGTTAGGGTTAGGGTTAGGGTTAGGGTTAGGGTTAGGGTTAGGGTTAGGGTTAGGGTTAGGGTTAGGGTTAGGGTTAGGGTTAGGGTTAGGGTTAGGGTTAGGGTTAGGGTTAGGGTTAGGGTTAGGGTTAGGGTTAGGGTTAGGGTTAGGGTTAGGGTTAGGGTTAGGGTTAGGGTTAGGGTTAGGGTTAGGGTTAGGGTTAGGGTTAGGGTTAGGGTTAGGGTTAGGGTTAGGGTTAGGGTTAGGGTTAGGGTTAGGGTTAGGGTTAGGGTTAGGGTTAGGGTTAGGGTTAGGGTTAGGGTTAGGGTTAGGGTTAGGGTTAGGGTTAGGGTTAGGGTTAGGGTTAGGGTTAGGGTTAGGGTTAGGGTTAGGGTTAGGGTTAGGGTTAGGGTTAGGGTTAGGGTTAGGGTTAGGGTTAGGGTTAGGGTTAGGGTTAGGGTTAGGGTTAGGGTTAGGGTTAGGGTTAGGGTTAGGGTTAGGGTTAGGGTTAGGGTTAGGGTTAGGGTTAGGGTTAGGGTTAGGGTTAGGGTTAGGGTTAGGGTTAGGGTTAGGGTTAGGGTTAGGGTTAGGGTTAGGGTTAGGGTTAGGGTTAGGGTTAGGGTTAGGGTTAGGGTTAGGGTTAGGGTTAGGGTTAGGGTTAGGGTTAGGGTTAGGGTTAGGGTTAGGGTTAGGGTTAGGGTTAGGGTTAGGGTTAGGGTTAGGGTTAGGGTTAGGGTTAGGGTTAGGGTTAGGGTTAGGGTTAGGGTTAGGGTTAGGGTTAGGGTTAGGGTTAGGGTTAGGGTTAGGGTTAGGGTTAGGGTTAGGGTTAGGGTTAGGGTTAGGGTTAGGGTTAGGGTTAGGGTTAGGGTTAGGGTTAGGGTTAGGGTTAGGGTTAGGGTTAGGGTTAGGGTTAGGGTTAGGGTTAGGGTTAGGGTTAGGGTTAGGGTTAGGGTTAGGGTTAGGGTTAGGGTTAGGGTTAGGGTTAGGGTTAGGGTTAGGGTTAGGGTTAGGGTTAGGGTTAGGGTTAGGGTTAGGGTTAGGGTTAGGGTTAGGGTTAGGGTTAGGGTTAGGGTTAGGGTTAGGGTTAGGGTTAGGGTTAGGGTTAGGGTTAGGGTTAGGGTTAGGGTTAGGGTTAGGGTTAGGGTTAGGGTTAGGGTTAGGGTTAGGGTTAGGGTTAGGGTTAGGGTTAGGGTTAGGGTTAGGGTTAGGGTTAGGGTTAGGGTTAGGGTTAGGGTTAGGGTTAGGGTTAGGGTTAGGGTTAGGGTTAGGGTTAGGGTTAGGGTTAGGGTTAGGGTTAGGGTTAGGGTTAGGGTTAGGGTTAGGGTTAGGGTTAGGGTTAGGGTTAGGGTTAGGGTTAGGGTTAGGGTTAGGGTTAGGGTTAGGGTTAGGGTTAGGGTTAGGGTTAGGGTTAGGGTTAGGGTTAGGGTTAGGGTTAGGGTTAGGGTTAGGGTTAGGGTTAGGGTTAGGGTTAGGGTTAGGGTTAGGGTTAGGGTTAGGGTTAGGGTTAGGGTTAGGGTTAGGGTTAGGGTTAGGGTTAGGGTTAGGGTTAGGGTTAGGGTTAGGGTTAGGGTTAGGGTTAGGGTTAGGGTTAGGGTTAGGGTTAGGGTTAGGGTTAGGGTTAGGGTTAGGGTTAGGGTTAGGGTTAGGGTTAGGGTTAGGGTTAGGGTTAGGGTTAGGGTTAGGGTTAGGGTTAGGGTTAGGGTTAGGGTTAGGGTTAGGGTTAGGGTTAGGGTTAGGGTTAGGGTTAGGGTTAGGGTTAGGGTTAGGGTTAGGGTTAGGGTTAGGGTTAGGGTTAGGGTTAGGGTTAGGGTTAGGGTTAGGGTTAGGGTTAGGGTTAGGGTTAGGGTTAGGGTTAGGGTTAGGGTTAGGGTTAGGGTTAGGGTTAGGGTTAGGGTTAGGGTTAGGGTTAGGGTTAGGGTTAGGGTTAGGGTTAGGGTTAGGGTTAGGGTTAGGGTTAGGGTTAGGGTTAGGGTTAGGGTTAGGGTTAGGGTTAGGGTTAGGGTTAGGGTTAGGGTTAGGGTTAGGGTTAGGGTTAGGGTTAGGGTTAGGGTTAGGGTTAGGGTTAGGGTTAGGGTTAGGGTTAGGGTTAGGGTTAGGGTTAGGGTTAGGGTTAGGGTTAGGGTTAGGGTTAGGGTTAGGGTTAGGGTTAGGGTTAGGGTTAGGGTTAGGGTTAGGGTTAGGGTTAGGGTTAGGGTTAGGGTTAGGGTTAGGGTTAGGGTTAGGGTTAGGGTTAGGGTTAGGGTTAGGGTTAGGGTTAGGGTTAGGGTTAGGGTTAGGGTTAGGGTTAGGGTTAGGGTTAGGGTTAGGGTTAGGGTTAGGGTTAGGGTTAGGGTTAGGGTTAGGGTTAGGGTTAGGGTTAGGGTTAGGGTTAGGGTTAGGGTTAGGGTTAGGGTTAGGGTTAGGGTTAGGGTTAGGGTTAGGGTTAGGGTTAGGGTTAGGGTTAGGGTTAGGGTTAGGGTTAGGGTTAGGGTTAGGGTTAGGGTTAGGGTTAGGGTTAGGGTTAGGGTTAGGGTTAGGGTTAGGGTTAGGGTTAGGGTTAGGGTTAGGGTTAGGGTTAGGGTTAGGGTTAGGGTTAGGGTTAGGGTTAGGGTTAGGGTTAGGGTTAGGGTTAGGGTTAGGGTTAGGGTTAGGGTTAGGGTTAGGGTTAGGGTTAGGGTTAGGGTTAGGGTTAGGGTTAGGGTTAGGGTTAGGGTTAGGGTTAGGGTTAGGGTTAGGGTTAGGGTTAGGGTTAGGGTTAGGGTTAGGGTTAGGGTTAGGGTTAGGGTTAGGGTTAGGGTTAGGGTTAGGGTTAGGGTTAGGGTTAGGGTTAGGGTTAGGGTTAGGGTTAGGGTTAGGGTTAGGGTTAGGGTTAGGGTTAGGGTTAGGGTTAGGGTTAGGGTTAGGGTTAGGGTTAGGGTTAGGGTTAGGGTTAGGGTTAGGGTTAGGGTTAGGGTTAGGGTTAGGGTTAGGGTTAGGGTTAGGGTTAGGGTTAGGGTTAGGGTTAGGGTTAGGGTTAGGGTTAGGGTTAGGGTTAGGGTTAGGGTTAGGGTTAGGGTTAGGGTTAGGGTTAGGGTTAGGGTTAGGGTTAGGGTTAGGGTTAGGGTTAGGGTTAGGGTTAGGGTTAGGGTTAGGGTTAGGGTTAGGGTTAGGGTTAGGGTTAGGGTTAGGGTTAGGGTTAGGGTTAGGGTTAGGGTTAGGGTTAGGGTTAGGGTTAGGGTTAGGGTTAGGGTTAGGGTTAGGGTTAGGGTTAGGGTTAGGGTTAGGGTTAGGGTTAGGGTTAGGGTTAGGGTTAGGGTTAGGGTTAGGGTTAGGGTTAGGGTTAGGGTTAGGGTTAGGGTTAGGGTTAGGGTTAGGGTTAGGGTTAGGGTTAGGGTTAGGGTTAGGGTTAGGGTTAGGGTTAGGGTTAGGGTTAGGGTTAGGGTTAGGGTTAGGGTTAGGGTTAGGGTTAGGGTTAGGGTTAGGGTTAGGGTTAGGGTTAGGGTTAGGGTTAGGGTTAGGGTTAGGGTTAGGGTTAGGGTTAGGGTTAGGGTTAGGGTTAGGGTTAGGGTTAGGGTTAGGGTTAGGGTTAGGGTTAGGGTTAGGGTTAGGGTTAGGGTTAGGGTTAGGGTTAGGGTTAGGGTTAGGGTTAGGGTTAGGGTTAGGGTTAGGGTTAGGGTTAGGGTTAGGGTTAGGGTTAGGGTTAGGGTTAGGGTTAGGGTTAGGGTTAGGGTTAGGGTTAGGGTTAGGGTTAGGGTTAGGGTTAGGGTTAGGGTTAGGGTTAGGGTTAGGGTTAGGGTTAGGGTTAGGGTTAGGGTTAGGGTTAGGGTTAGGGTTAGGGTTAGGGTTAGGGTTAGGGTTAGGGTTAGGGTTAGGGTTAGGGTTAGGGTTAGGGTTAGGGTTAGGGTTAGGGTTAGGGTTAGGGTTAGGGTTAGGGTTAGGGTTAGGGTTAGGGTTAGGGTTAGGGTTAGGGTTAGGGTTAGGGTTAGGGTTAGGGTTAGGGTTAGGGTTAGGGTTAGGGTTAGGGTTAGGGTTAGGGTTAGGGTTAGGGTTAGGGTTAGGGTTAGGGTTAGGGTTAGGGTTAGGGTTAGGGTTAGGGTTAGGGTTAGGGTTAGGGTTAGGGTTAGGGTTAGGGTTAGGGTTAGGGTTAGGGTTAGGGTTAGGGTTAGGGTTAGGGTTAGGGTTAGGGTTAGGGTTAGGGTTAGGGTTAGGGTTAGGGTTAGGGTTAGGGTTAGGGTTAGGGTTAGGGTTAGGGTTAGGGTTAGGGTTAGGGTTAGGGTTAGGGTTAGGGTTAGGGTTAGGGTTAGGGTTAGGGTTAGGGTTAGGGTTAGGGTTAGGGTTAGGGTTAGGGTTAGGGTTAGGGTTAGGGTTAGGGTTAGGGTTAGGGTTAGGGTTAGGGTTAGGGTTAGGGTTAGGGTTAGGGTTAGGGTTAGGGTTAGGGTTAGGGTTAGGGTTAGGGTTAGGGTTAGGGTTAGGGTTAGGGTTAGGGTTAGGGTTAGGGTTAGGGTTAGGGTTAGGGTTAGGGTTAGGGTTAGGGTTAGGGTTAGGGTTAGGGTTAGGGTTAGGGTTAGGGTTAGGGTTAGGGTTAGGGTTAGGGTTAGGGTTAGGGTTAGGGTTAGGGTTAGGGTTAGGGTTAGGGTTAGGGTTAGGGTTAGGGTTAGGGTTAGGGTTAGGGTTAGGGTTAGGGTTAGGGTTAGGGTTAGGGTTAGGGTTAGGGTTAGGGTTAGGGTTAGGGTTAGGGTTAGGGTTAGGGTTAGGGTTAGGGTTAGGGTTAGGGTTAGGGTTAGGGTTAGGGTTAGGGTTAGGGTTAGGGTTAGGGTTAGGGTTAGGGTTAGGGTTAGGGTTAGGGTTAGGGTTAGGGTTAGGGTTAGGGTTAGGGTTAGGGTTAGGGTTAGGGTTAGGGTTAGGGTTAGGGTTAGGGTTAGGGTTAGGGTTAGGGTTAGGGTTAGGGTTAGGGTTAGGGTTAGGGTTAGGGTTAGGGTTAGGGTTAGGGTTAGGGTTAGGGTTAGGGTTAGGGTTAGGGTTAGGGTTAGGGTTAGGGTTAGGGTTAGGGTTAGGGTTAGGGTTAGGGTTAGGGTTAGGGTTAGGGTTAGGGTTAGGGTTAGGGTTAGGGTTAGGGTTAGGGTTAGGGTTAGGGTTAGGGTTAGGGTTAGGGTTAGGGTTAGGGTTAGGGTTAGGGTTAGGGTTAGGGTTAGGGTTAGGGTTAGGGTTAGGGTTAGGGTTAGGGTTAGGGTTAGGGTTAGGGTTAGGGTTAGGGTTAGGGTTAGGGTTAGGGTTAGGGTTAGGGTTAGGGTTAGGGTTAGGGTTAGGGTTAGGGTTAGGGTTAGGGTTAGGGTTAGGGTTAGGGTTAGGGTTAGGGTTAGGGTTAGGGTTAGGGTTAGGGTTAGGGTTAGGGTTAGGGTTAGGGTTAGGGTTAGGGTTAGGGTTAGGGTTAGGGTTAGGGTTAGGGTTAGGGTTAGGGTTAGGGTTAGGGTTAGGGTTAGGGTTAGGGTTAGGGTTAGGGTTAGGGTTAGGGTTAGGGTTAGGGTTAGGGTTAGGGTTAGGGTTAGGGTTAGGGTTAGGGTTAGGGTTAGGGTTAGGGTTAGGGTTAGGGTTAGGGTTAGGGTTAGGGTTAGGGTTAGGGTTAGGGTTAGGGTTAGGGTTAGGGTTAGGGTTAGGGTTAGGGTTAGGGTTAGGGTTAGGGTTAGGGTTAGGGTTAGGGTTAGGGTTAGGGTTAGGGTTAGGGTTAGGGTTAGGGTTAGGGTTAGGGTTAGGGTTAGGGTTAGGGTTAGGGTTAGGGTTAGGGTTAGGGTTAGGGTTAGGGTTAGGGTTAGGGTTAGGGTTAGGGTTAGGGTTAGGGTTAGGGTTAGGGTTAGGGTTAGGGTTAGGGTTAGGGTTAGGGTTAGGGTTAGGGTTAGGGTTAGGGTTAGGGTTAGGGTTAGGGTTAGGGTTAGGGTTAGGGTTAGGGTTAGGGTTAGGGTTAGGGTTAGGGTTAGGGTTAGGGTTAGGGTTAGGGTTAGGGTTAGGGTTAGGGTTAGGGTTAGGGTTAGGGTTAGGGTTAGGGTTAGGGTTAGGGTTAGGGTTAGGGTTAGGGTTAGGGTTAGGGTTAGGGTTAGGGTTAGGGTTAGGGTTAGGGTTAGGGTTAGGGTTAGGGTTAGGGTTAGGGTTAGGGTTAGGGTTAGGGTTAGGGTTAGGGTTAGGGTTAGGGTTAGGGTTAGGGTTAGGGTTAGGGTTAGGGTTAGGGTTAGGGTTAGGGTTAGGGTTAGGGTTAGGGTTAGGGTTAGGGTTAGGGTTAGGGTTAGGGTTAGGGTTAGGGTTAGGGTTAGGGTTAGGGTTAGGGTTAGGGTTAGGGTTAGGGTTAGGGTTAGGGTTAGGGTTAGGGTTAGGGTTAGGGTTAGGGTTAGGGTTAGGGTTAGGGTTAGGGTTAGGGTTAGGGTTAGGGTTAGGGTTAGGGTTAGGGTTAGGGTTAGGGTTAGGGTTAGGGTTAGGGTTAGGGTTAGGGTTAGGGTTAGGGTTAGGGTTAGGGTTAGGGTTAGGGTTAGGGTTAGGGTTAGGGTTAGGGTTAGGGTTAGGGTTAGGGTTAGGGTTAGGGTTAGGGTTAGGGTTAGGGTTAGGGTTAGGGTTAGGGTTAGGGTTAGGGTTAGGGTTAGGGTTAGGGTTAGGGTTAGGGTTAGGGTTAGGGTTAGGGTTAGGGTTAGGGTTAGGGTTAGGGTTAGGGTTAGGGTTAGGGTTAGGGTTAGGGTTAGGGTTAGGGTTAGGGTTAGGGTTAGGGTTAGGGTTAGGGTTAGGGTTAGGGTTAGGGTTAGGGTTAGGGTTAGGGTTAGGGTTAGGGTTAGGGTTAGGGTTAGGGTTAGGGTTAGGGTTAGGGTTAGGGTTAGGGTTAGGGTTAGGGTTAGGGTTAGGGTTAGGGTTAGGGTTAGGGTTAGGGTTAGGGTTAGGGTTAGGGTTAGGGTTAGGGTTAGGGTTAGGGTTAGGGTTAGGGTTAGGGTTAGGGTTAGGGTTAGGGTTAGGGTTAGGGTTAGGGTTAGGGTTAGGGTTAGGGTTAGGGTTAGGGTTAGGGTTAGGGTTAGGGTTAGGGTTAGGGTTAGGGTTAGGGTTAGGGTTAGGGTTAGGGTTAGGGTTAGGGTTAGGGTTAGGGTTAGGGTTAGGGTTAGGGTTAGGGTTAGGGTTAGGGTTAGGGTTAGGGTTAGGGTTAGGGTTAGGGTTAGGGTTAGGGTTAGGGTTAGGGTTAGGGTTAGGGTTAGGGTTAGGGTTAGGGTTAGGGTTAGGGTTAGGGTTAGGGTTAGGGTTAGGGTTAGGGTTAGGGTTAGGGTTAGGGTTAGGGTTAGGGTTAGGGTTAGGGTTAGGGTTAGGGTTAGGGTTAGGGTTAGGGTTAGGGTTAGGGTTAGGGTTAGGGTTAGGGTTAGGGTTAGGGTTAGGGTTAGGGTTAGGGTTAGGGTTAGGGTTAGGGTTAGGGTTAGGGTTAGGGTTAGGGTTAGGGTTAGGGTTAGGGTTAGGGTTAGGGTTAGGGTTAGGGTTAGGGTTAGGGTTAGGGTTAGGGTTAGGGTTAGGGTTAGGGTTAGGGTTAGGGTTAGGGTTAGGGTTAGGGTTAGGGTTAGGGTTAGGAGGTTAGGGTTAGGGTTAGGGTTAGGGTTAGGGTTAGGGTTAGGGTTAGGGTTAGGGTTAGGGTTAGGGTTAGGGTTAGGGTTAGGGTTAGGGTTAGGGTTAGGGTTAGGGTTAGGGTTAG
>NW_027043745.1:0-44104 GCF_036013475.1 Columba livia
CTTTCTTTCCACTTTCTTTGGGCTTTCTTTGGGCTGTCTTTGGGCTTTCTTTCCCCTTTCTTTGGGCTTTCTTTGGGCTTTCTTTCCCCTTTCTTTGGGCTTTCTTTGGGCTTTCTTTGAGCTTCCTTTGTGCTTACTTTGGGCTTTCTTTGGGCTTTCTTTCGGCTTTCTTTGGGCTTTCTTTCCCCTTTCTTTGGGCTTTCTTTCCCCTTTCTTTTGGCTTTCATTGGGCTTTCTTTGGGCTTTCTTTCCCCTTTCTTTGGGTATTCTTTGGGCTTTCTTTCCCCTTTCTTTGGGCTTTCTTTGGGCTTTCTTTGTGCTTTCTTTCCCATTTCTTTGGGCTTTCTTTTGGCTTTCTTTCCCCTTTCTTTAGGCTTTCTTTGGGCTTTCTTTGGGCTTTCTTTCCCCTTTCTTTGGGCTTTCTTTCCCCTTTCTTTGGACTTTCTTTGGGCTTTCTTTCCCCTTTCTTTGGGCTTTCTTTGGGCTTTCTTTCCCCTTTCTTTGGGCTTTCTTTGGGCTTTCTTTGGGCTTTCTTTGGGCTTTATTTCCCCTTTCTTTGGGCTTTCTTTCCCCTTTCTTTGGGCTTTCTATCCCCTTTCTTTGGGCTTTCTTTCCCCTTTCTTTGGGCTTTCTTTTGCCCTTTCTTAGGGCTTACTTTCCCTTTTCTTTGGGCTTTCTTTGGGCTTTCTTTCTCTTTCTTTGGGCTTTCTTTCCCCTTTCTTTGGGCTTTCTTTCCCCTTTCTTTGGGCTTTCTTTCCCCTTTCTTTGGGCTTTCTTTGGGCTTTCTTTCTCATTTTTTTTCCCTTTCTTTGGGCTTTCTTTCCCCTTTCTTTGGGCTTTCTTTCCCCTTCCTTTGGGCTTTCTTTGGGCTTTCTTTGGGCTTTCTTTGGGGTTTCTTTCCCCTTTCTTTGGGCTTTCTTTGGGCTTTGTTTGGGCTTTCTTTGGGCTTTCTTTGGGCTTTCTTTCCCCTTTCTTTGGGCTTTCTTTTGGCTTTCTTTCCCCTTTGTTTAGGCTTTCTTTGGGCTTTCTTTGGGCTTTCTTTCCCCTTTTTTTTTTGCTTTCTTTGGGCTTTCTTTCCCCTTTCTTTGGACTTTCTTTGGGCTTTCTTTCCCCTTTCTTTGGGCTTTCTTTGGGCTTTCTTTGGGCTATCTTCCCCTTTCTTTCGCCTTTCTTTGGGCTTTCTTTGGGCTTTCTTTCCCCTTTCTTTGGGCTTTCTTTGGGCTTTCTTTGGGCTTTCTTTGGGCTTTCTTTCCCATTTCTTTGGGCTTTCTTTCCCCTTTCTTTGGGCTTTCTTTCCCCTTTCTTTGGGCTTTCTTTCCCCTTTCTTTGGGCTTTCTTTCCCCTTCCTTTGGGCTTTCTTTGGGCTTTCTTTGGGCTTTCTTTGGGCTTTCCTTCCCCTTTCTTTGGGCTTTCTTTGGGCTTTCTTTGGGCTTTCTATGGCCTTTCTATGGCCTTTCTCTGGGCTTTCTTTGGGCTTTCTTTGGGCTTTCTTTGGGCTTCTTTCCCCTTTCTTTGGGCTTTCTTTGGGCTTTCTTTCCCCTTTCTTTGGGCTTTCTTTCCCCTTTCTTTGGGCTTTCTTTGGGCTTTCTTTCCCCTTTCTTTCGGCATTCTTTGGGCTTTCTTTCCACTTTCTTTGGGCTTTCTTTGGGCTGTCTTTGGGCTTTCTTTCCCCTTTCTTTGGGCTTTCTTTGGGCTTTCTTTCCCCTTTCTTTGGGCTTTCTTTGGACTTTCTTTGAGCTTCCTTTGGGCTTACTTTGGGCTTTCTTTGGGCTTTCTTTCGGCTTTCTTTGGGCTTTCTTTCCCCTTTCTTTGGGCTTTCTTTCCCCTTTCTTTTGGCTTTCATTGGGCTTTCTTTGGGCTTTCTTTCCCCTTTCTTTTGGTATTCTTTGGGCTTTCTTTCCCCTTTCTTTGGGCTTTCTTTGGGCTTTCTTTGTGCTTTCTTTCCCATTTCTTTGGGCTTTCTTTTGGCTTTCTTTCCCCTTTCTTTAGGCTTTCTTTGGGCTTTCTTTGGTCTTTCTTTCCCCTTTCTTTGGGCTTTCTTTCCGCTTTCTTTGGACTTTCTTTGGGCTTTCTTTCCCCTTTCTTTGGGCTTTCTTTGGACTATCTTCCCCTTTCTTTCCCCTTTCTTTGGGCTTTCTTTGGGCTTTCTTTCCCCTTTCTTTGGGCTTTCTTTGGGCTTTCTTTGGGCTTTCTTTGGGCTTTATTTCCCCTTTCTTTGGGCTTTCTTTCCCGTTTCTTTGGGCTTTCTATCCCCTTTCTTTGGGCTTTCTTTCCCCTTTCTTTGGGCTTTCTTTCCCCTTTCTTTGGGCTTTCTTTCCCCTTTCTTTGGGCTTTCTTTCCCCTTTCTTTCCCCTTTCTTTGGGCTTTCTTTGGGCTTTCTTTGGGCTTTCTTTGGGCTTTCTTTGGGCTTTCTTTCCCCTTTCTTTGGGCTTTCTTTGGGCTTTCTTTGGGCTTTCCTTGGGCTTCCTTTGGGCTTTCTTTGGGCGTTCTTTGGAATTTCTTTGGGATTTCTTTGGGATTTCTTTCCCCTTTCTTTGGGCTTTCTTTCCCCTTTCGTGGGGCTTTCTTTGGCCTTTCTTTGGGCTTTCTTTGGGCTTTCTATGGGCTTTCTCTGGGCTTTCTTTGGGATTTATTTGGGCTTTCTCTGGGCTTCTTTCCCCTTTCTTTGGGCTTTCTTTGTGCTTTCTTTCCCCTTTCTTTGGCCTTTCTTTCCCCTTTCTTTGGGCTTTCTTTGGGCTTTCTTTGGGCTTTCTTTGGGCTTTCTTTGGGCTTTCTTTGGGCTTTCTTTCCCCTTTCTTTGGGCTTTCTTTCCCCTTTCTTTGGGCTTTCTTTGGGCTTTCTTTCTCCTTTATTTTCCCTTTCTTTGGGCTTTCTTTCCCCTTTCTTTGGGCTTTCTTTGGGCTTTCTTTCCCCTTTCCTTGGGCTTTCTTTGGGCTTTCTTTGGATTTCTTTGGGCTTTCTTTCCCATTTCTTTGGGCTTTCTTTGGGCTTTCTTTGGGCTTTCTTTCCCCTTTCTTTGGGCTTTCTTTCCCCTTTCTTTGGGCTTTCTTTCCCATTTCTTTGGCTTTCTTCCCCCTTTCTTTGGGCTTTCTTTGGGATTTCTTTGGGCTTTCTTTCCCCTTTCTTTGGGCTTTCTTTTCCCTTTCTTTGGGATTTCTTTCCCCTTTCTTTGGGATTTCTTTCCCCTTTCTTTGGGCTTTCTTTCCCCTTTCTTTGGGCTTTCTTTCCCCTTTCTTTCACCTTTCTTTGGGCTTTCTTTGGGATTTCTTTGGGCTGTCTTTGGGCTTTCTTTGGCCTTTCTTTGGGATTTCCTTTGGCTTTCTTTCCCCTTTCTTTGGGTTTTCTTTGGGCTTTCTTTGGGCTTTCCTTGGGCTTCCTTTGGGCTTTCTTTCCCCTTTCTTTGGGCTTTCTTTGGGCTTTCTTTGGGCTTTCTTTGGGCTTTCTTTCCCCTTTCCTTTGGCTTTCTTTCCCCTTTCTTTGGGCTTTCTTTGGGCTTTCTTTCCCCTTTCTTTGGGCTTTCTTTGGGCTTTCTTTGTGCTTTCTTTCCCCTTTCTTTGGGCATTCTTTGGGCTTTCTTTGGGCTTTCTTTCCCCTTTCTTTGGGCTTTCTTTGGGCTTTCTTTGAGCTTCCTTTGGGCTTACTTTGGGCTTTCTTTGGGCTTTCTTTCGGCTTTCTTTGGGCTTTCTTTCCCCTTTCTTTGGGCTTTCTTTCCCCTTTCTTTGGGCTTTCTTTGGGCTTTCTTTGGGCTTTCTTTGGACTTTCTTTGGGCTTTCTTTACCCTTTCTTTGGGCTTTCTTTGGGCTTTCTTTCCCCTTTCTTTGGGCTTTCTTTGGGCTTTCTTTCCCCTTTCTTTGGGCTTTCTTTGGGCTTTCTTTGGGCTTTCTTGCCCCTTTCTTTGGGCTTTCTTTGGGCTTTCTTTGGGCTTTCTTTCCCCTTTCTTTGGGCTTTCTTTGGGCTTTCTTTCCCCTTTCTTTGGACTTTCTTTGGGCTTTCTTTCCCCTTTCTTTGGGCTTTCTTTGGGCTATCTTCCCCTTTCTTTCCCCTTTCTTTGGGCTTTCTTTCCCCTTTCTTTGGGCTTTCTTTGGGCTTTCTTTGGGCTTTCTTTCCCCTTTCTTTGGGCTTTCTTTCCCCTTTCTTTGGGCTTTCTTTCCCTTTCATTCTGCTTTCTTTGGGCTTTCTTTGGCCTTTCTTTCGGCTTTCCGTCCCCTTTCTTTGGGCTTTCTTTCCCCTTTCTTTGGCTTTCTTTCCCCTTTCTTTGGGATTTCTTTCCCCTTTCTTTGGGCTTTCTTTCCCCTTTCTTTGGGCTTTCTTTCCCCTTTCTTTGGGCTTTCTTTGGGCTGTCTTTGGGCTTTCTTTGGGCTTTCCTTGGGCTTCCTTTGGGCTTTCTTTGGGCTTTGTTTGGGCTTTCTTTGGGATTTCTTTGGGATTTCTTTGGGCTTTCTTTCCCCTTTCTTTTGGCTTTCTTTGCCCTTTCTTTGGGCTTTCTTTGCCCTTTCTTTGGGCTTTTTTGCCCTTTCTTAGGGCTTACTTTCCCCTTTCTTTGGGCTTTCTTTGGGCTTTCTTTCTCTTTCTTTGGGCTTTCTTTCCCCTTTCTTTGGGCTTTCTTTCCCCTTTCTTTGGGCTTCTTTCTCCTTTCTTTGGGCTTTCTTTGGGCTTTCTTTCCCCTTTCTTTGGGCTTTCTTTGGGCTTTCTTTGGGCTTTCTTTGGGCTTTCTTTCCCCTTTCTTTGGGCTTTCTTTGGGCTTTCTTTCTCATTTATTTTCCCTTTCTTTGGGCTTTCTTTCCCCTTTCTTTGGGCTTTCTTTCCCCTTCCTTTGGGCTTTCTTTGGGCTTTCTTTGGGCTTTCTTTGGGGTTTCTTTCCCCTTTCTTTGGGCTTTCTTTGGGCTTTGTTTGGGCTTTCTTTGGGCTTTCTTTGGGCTTTCTTTCCCCTTTCTTTGGGCTTTCTTTTGGCTTTCTTTCCCCTTTCTTTAGGCTTTCTTTGGGCTTTTTTTGGGCTTTCTTTCCCCTTTCTTTGGGCTTTCTTTGGCTTTCTTTCCCCTTTCTTTGGACTTTCTTTGGGCTTTCTTTCCCCTTTCTTTGCGCTTTCTTTGGGCTTTCTTTGGGCTATCTTCCCCTTTCTTTCCCCTTTCTTTGGGCTTTCTTTGGGCTTTCTTTCCCCTTTCTTTGGGCTTTCTTTGGGCTTTCTTTGGGCTTTCTTTCCCATTTCTTTGGGCTTTCTTTCCCCTTTCTTTGGGCTTACTTTCCCCTTTCTTTGGGCTTTCTTTCCCCTTTCTTTGGGCTTTCTTTCCCCTTTCTTTGGGCTTTCTTTCCCCTTTCTTTGGGCTTTCTTTCCCCTTTCTTTGGGCTTTCTTTGGGCTTTCTTTGGGCTTTCCTTCCCCTTTCTTTGGGCTTTCTTTGGGCTTTCTTTGGGCTTTCTTTGGGCTTTCTATGGCCTTTCTCTGGGCTTTCTTTGGGCTTTCTTTGGGCTTTCTTTGGGCTTCTTTCCCCTTTCTTTGGGCTTTCTTTGGGCTTTCTTTCCCCTTTCTTTGGGCTTTCTTTCCCCTTTCTTTGGGCTGTCTTTGGGCTTTCTTTGGGCTTTCTTTGGGCTTTCTTTCCCCTTTCTTTGGGCATTCTTTGGGCTTTCTTTCCCCTTTCTTTGGGCTTTCTTTGGGCTGTCTTTGGGCTTTCTTTCCCCTTTCTTTGGGATTTCTTTGGGCTTTCTTTCCCCTTTCTTTGGGCTTTCTTTGGGCTTTCTTTGAGCTTCCTTTGGGCTTACTTTGGGCTTTCTTTGGGCTTTCTTTCGGCTTTCTTTGGGCTTTCATTCCCCTTTCTTTGGGCTTTCTTTCCCCTTTCTTTTGGCTTTCATTGGGCTTTCTTTGGGCTTTCTTTCCCCTTTCTTTCGGCATTCTTTGGGCTTTCTTTCCCCTTTCTTTGGGCTTTCTTTGGGCTTTCTTTGTGCTTTCTTTCCCCTTTCTTTGGGCTTTCTTTTGGCTTTCTTTCCCCTTTCTTTAGGCTTTCTTTGGGCTTTCTTTGGGCTCTCTTTCCCCTTTCTTTGGGCTTTCTTTCCCCTTTCTTTGGACTTTCTTTGGGCTTTCTTTCCCCTTTCTTTGAGCTTTCTTTGGGCTATCTTCCCCTTTCTTTCCCCTTTCTTTGGGCTTTCTTTGGGCTTTCTTTCCTCTTTCTTTGGGCTTTCTTTGGGCTTTCTTTGGGCTTTCTTTGGGCTTTATTTCCCCTTTCTTTTGGCTTTCTTTCCCCTTTCTTTGGGCTTTCTATCCCCTTTCTTTGGGCTTTCTTTCCCCTTTCTTTGGGCTTTCTTTCCCTTTCTTTGGGCTTTCTTTGGGCTTTCTTTGGGCTTTCTTTCCCCTTTCTTTGGGCTTTCTTTCCCATTTCTTTGGGCATTCTTTCCCCTTTCTTTGGGATTTCTTTCCCCTTTCTTTCCCCTTTCTTTGGGCTTTCATTGGGCTTTCTTTGGGCTTTCTTTCCCCTTTCTTTGGGCTTTCTTTGGGCTTTCCTTGGGCTTCCTTTGGGCTTTCTTTGGGCTTTCTTTGGAATTTCTTTGGTATTTCTTTGGCTTTCTTTCCCCTTTCTTTGGGCTTTCTTTCCCCTTTCGTGGGGCTTTCTTTGGGCTTTCTTTGGGCTTTCTTTCCCCTTTCTTTGGGCTTTCTTTCCCCTTTCTTTGGGCTTTCTTTGGGCTTTCTTTGGGCTTTCTTTGGGCTTTCTTTGGGCTTTCCTTCCCCTTTCTTTGGGCTTTCTTTGGGCTTTCTTTGGGCTTTCTTTGGGCTTTATATGGGCTTTCTCTGGGCTTTCTTTGGGCTTTCTTTGGGCTTTCTCTGGGCTTTCTTTGGCCTTTCTTTGGGCTTTCTTTGGGCTTCTTTCCCCTTTCTTTGGGCTTTCTTTGGGCTTTCTTTCCCCTTTCTTTGGGCTTTCTTTGGGCTTTCTTTGGGCTTTCTTTCCCCTTTCTTTGGGCATTCTTTGGGCTTTCTTTCCCCTTTCTTTGGGCTTTCTTTCCCCTTTCTTTGGGCTTTCTTTCCCCTTTCTTTCACCTTTCTTTGGGCTTTCTTTGGGATTTCTTTGGGCTGTCTTTGGGCTTTCTTTGGGCTTTCTTTGGGATTTCCTTGGGCTTTCTTTCCCCTTTCTTTGGGCTTTCTTTGGGCTTTCTTTGGGCTTTCCTTGGGCTTCCTTTGGGCTTTCTTTGGGCTTTCTTTGGGCTTTCTTTGGGCTTTCTTTGGGCTTTCTTTGGGCTTTCTTTCCCCTTTCTTGGGGCTTTCTTTGGGCTTTCTTTGGGCTTTCTTTCCCCTTTCTTTGGGCTTTCTTTCCCCTTTCGTGGGGCTTTCTTTGGGCTTTCTTTGGGCTTTCTTTGGGCTTTCTTTGGGCTTTCCTTCCCCTTTCTTTGGGCTTTCTTTGGGCTTTCTTTGGGCTTTTTTGGGCTTCGTTCTCCTTTCTTTGGGCTTTCTTTGGGCTTTCTTACCCCTTTCTTTGGGCTTTCTTTGGGCTTTCTTTGGGTTTTCCTTGGGCTTCCTTTGGGCTTTCTTTGGGCTTTCTTTGGGCTTTCTTCCCCCTTTCTTTGGGCTTTCTTTCCCCTTTCTTTGGGCTTTCTTTCCCCTTTCTTTGGGCATTCTTTGGGCTTTCTTTGGGCTTTCTTTCCCCTTTCTTTGGGCTTTCTTTGGGCTTTCTTTGGGCTTTCTTTCCCCTTTCTTTGGGCTTTCTTTGGGCTTTCTTTGAGCTTCCTTTGGGCTTACTTTGGGCTTTCTTTGGGCTTTCTTTCGGCTTTCTTTGGGCTTTCTTTCCCCTTTCTTTGGGCTTTCTTTCCCCTTTCTTTGGGCTTTCTTTGGGCTTTCTTTGGGCTTTCTTTGGACTTTCTTTGGGCTTTCTTTACCCTTTCTTTGGGCTTTCTTTGGGCTTTCTTTCCCTTTTCTTTGGGCTTTCTTTGGGCTTTCTTTGGGCTTTCTTTGGGCTTTCTTTCCCCTTTCTTTCGGCTTTCTTTTGGCTTTCTTTCTCCTTTCTTTATGCTTTCTTTGGGCTTTCTTTGGGCTTTCTTTCCCCTTTCTTTGGGCTTTCTTTGGGCTTTCTTTCCCCTTTCTTTGGACTTTCTTTGGGCTTTCTTTCCCCTTTCTTTGGGCTTTCTTTGGGCTATCTTCCCCTTTCTTTCCCCTTTCTTTGGGCTTTCTTTCCCCTTTCTTTGGGCTTTCTTTGGGCTTTCTTTGGGCTTTCTTTCCCCTTTCTTTGGGCTTTCTTTCCCCTTTCTTTGGGCTTTCTTTCCCCTTTCTTTGGGCTTTCTTTCCCTTTCATTCTGCTTTCTTTGGGCTTTCTTTGGCCTTTCTTTCGGCTTTCCTTCCCCTTTCTTTGGGCTTTCTTTCCCCTTTCTTTGGCTTTCTTTCCCCTTTCTTTGGGCTTTCTTTCCCCTTTCTTTGGGCTTTCTTTCCCCTTTCTTTGGGCTTTCTTTCCCCTTTCTTTGGGCTTTCTTTGGGCTTTCTTTGGGCTGTCTTTGGGCTTTCTTTGGGCTTTCTTTGGGCTTTCTTTGGGCTTTCTTTCCCCTTTCTTTGGGCTTTCTTTGGGCTTTCTTTGGGCTTTCCTTGGGCTTCCTTTGGGCTTTCTTTGGGCTTTCTTTGGGCTTTCTTTGGGATTTCTTTGTGATTTCTTTGGGCTTTCTTTACCCTTTCTTTGGGCTTTCTTTCCCCTTTCTTTTGGCTTTCTTTGCCCTTTCTTTGGGCTTTCTTTCCCCTTTCTTTGGGCATTCTTTTGCCCTTTCTTAGGGCTTACTTTCCCCTTTCTTTGGGCTTTCTTTGGGCTTTCTTTCTCTTTCTTTGGGCTTTCTTTCCCCTTTCTTTGGGCTTTCTTTCCCCTTTCTTTGGGCTTCTTTCTCCTTTCTTTGGGCTTTCTTTGGGCTTTCTTTCCCCTTTCTTTGGGCTTTCTTTCCCCTTTCTTTGGGCTTTCTTTGGGCTTTCTTTCTCATTTATTTTCCCTTTCTTTGGGCTTTCTTTCCCCTTTCTTTGGGCTTTCTTTCCCCTTCCTTTGGGCTTTCTTTGGGCTTTCTTTGGGCTTTCTTTGGGGTTTCTTTCCCCTTTCTTTGGGCTTTCTTTGGGCTTTGTTTGGCTTTCTTTGGGCTTTCTTTGGGCTTTCTTTCCCCTTTCTTTGGGCTTTCTTTTGGCTTTCTTTCCCCTTTCTTTAGGCTTTCTTTGGGATTTCTTTGGGCTTTCTTTCCCCTTTTTTTTTGCTTTCTTTGGGCTTCCTTTCCCCTTTCTTTGGACGTTCTTTGGGCTTTCTTTCCCCTTTCTTTGGGCTTTCTTTGGGCTTTCTTTGGGCTATCTTCCCCTTTCTTTCGCCTTTCTTTGGGCTTTCTTTGGGCTTTCTTTCCCCTTTCTTTGGGCTTTCTTTGGGCTTTCTTTGGGCTTTCTTTGGGCTTTCTTTCCCCTTTCTTTGGCTTTCTTTCCCCTTTCTTTGGGCTTTCTTTCCCCTTTCTTTGGACTTTCTTTCCCCTTTCTTTGGGCTTTCTTTCCCCTTTCTTTGGGCTTTCTTTGGGCTTTCTTTGGGCTTTCTTTGGGCTTTCTTTGGGCTTTCTATGGCCTTTCTCTGGGCTTTCTTTGGGCTTTCTTTGGGCTTTCTTTGGGCTTCTTTCCCCTTTCTTTGGGATTTCTTTGGGCTTTCTTTCCCCTTTCTTTGGGCTTTCTTTCCCCTTTCTTTGGGCTTTCTTTGGGCTTTCTTTGGGCTTTCTTTGGGCTTTCTTTGGGCTTTCTTTCCCCTTTCTTTGGGCATTCTTTGGGCTTTCTTTCCCCTTTCTTTGGGCTTTCTTTGGGCTTTCTTTGTGCTTTCTTTCCCCTTTCTTTGGGCTTTCTTTTGGCTTTCTTTCCCCTTTCTTTAGGCTTTCTTTGGGCTTTCTTTGGGCTCTCTTTCCCCTTTCTTTGGGCTTTCTTTCCCCTTTCTTTGGACTTTCTTTGGGCTTCTTTTCTTTCCCCCCCTTTCTTTGGGCTTTCTTTGCTCTATCTTCCCCTTTCTTTCCCCTTTCTTTGGGCTCTCTTTGGGCTTTCTTTCCTCTTTCTTTGGGCTTTCTTTGGGCTTTCTTTGGGCTTTCTTTGGGCTTTATTTCCCCTTTCTTTGGGCTTTCTTTCCCCTTTCTTTGGGCTTTCTATCCCCTTTCTTTGGGCTTTCTTTCCCCTTTCTTTGGGCTTTCTTTCCCCTTTCTTTGGGCTTTCTTTGGGCTTTCTTTCCCCTTTCTTTGGGCTTTCTTTCCCATTTCTTTGGGCTTTCTTTCCCCTTTCTTTGGGATTTCTTTCCCCTTTCCTTCCCCTTTCTTTGGGCTTTCTTTGGGCTTTCTTTGGGCTTTCATTGGGCTTTCTTTGGGCTTTCTTTCCCCTTTCTTTGGGCTTTCTTTGGGCTTTCCTTGGGCTTCCTTTGGGCTTTCTTTGGGCTTTCTTTGGAATTTCTTTGGGATTTCTTTGGGCTTTCTTTCCCCCTCCCCCCTTCCTTCTTGGGCTTTCTTTCCCCTTTCGTGGGGCTTTCTTTGGGCTTTCTTTGGGCTTTCTTTCCCCTTTCTTTGGGCTTTCTTTCCCCTTTCTTTGGGCTTTCTTTGGGCTTTCTTTGGGCTTTCTTTGGGCTTTCCTTCCCCTTTCTTTGCGCTTTCTTTGGGCTTTCTTTGGGCTTTCTTTGGGCTTTATATGGGCTTTCTCTGGGCTTTCTTTGGGCTTTCTTTGGGCTTTCTCTGGGCTTTCTTTGGCCTTTCTTTGGGCTTTCTTTGGGCTTCTTTCCCCTTTCTTTGGGCTTTCTTTGGGCTTTCTTTCCCCTTTCTTTCCCCTTTCTTTGGACTTTCTTTGGGCTTTCTTTCCCCTTTCTTTGGGCATTCTTTGGGCTTTCTTTCCCCTTTCTTTGGGCTTTCTTTCCCCTTTCTTTGGGCTTTCTTTCCCCTTTCTTTCACCTTTCTTTGGGCTTTCTTTGGGATTTCTTTGGGCTGTCTTTGGGCTTTCTTTGGGCTTTCTTTGGGATTTCCTTGGGCTTTCTTTCCCCTTTCTTTGGGCTTTCTTTGGGCTTTCTTTGGGCTTTCTTTGGACTTTCTTTGGCCTTTCTTTACCCTTTCTTTGGGCTTTCTTTGGGCTTTCTTTCCCCTTTCTTTGGGCTTTCTTTGGGCTTTCTTTGGGCTTTCTTTCCCCTTTCTTTCGGCTTTCTTTTGGCTTTCTTTCTCCTTTCTATAGGCTTTCTTTGGGCTTTCTTTGGGCTTTCTTTCCCCTTTCTTTGGGCTTTCTTTGGGCTTTCTTTCCCCTTTCTTTGGACTTTCTTTGGGCTTTCTTTCCCCTTTCTTTGGGCTTTCTTTGGGCTATCTTCCCCTTTCTTTCCCCTTTCTTTGGGCTTTCTTTCCCCTTTCTTTGGGCTTTCTTTGGGCTTTCTTTCCCCTTTCTTTGGGCTTTCTTTCCCCTTCCTTTGGGCTTTCTTTGGGCTTTCTTTGGGCTTTCTTTGGGGTTTCTTTCCCCTTTCTTTGGGCTTTCTTTGGGCTTTGTTTGGGCTTTCTTTGGGCTTTCTTTGGGCTTTCTTTCCCCTTTCTTTGGGCTTTCTTTTGGCTTTCTTTCCCCTTTCTTTAGGCTTTCTTTGGGCTTTCTTTGGGCTTTCTTTCCCCTTTTTTTTTTGCTTTCTTTGGGCTTTCTTTCCCCTTTCTTTGGACTTTCTTTGGGCTTTCTTTCCCCTTTCTTTGGGCTTTCTTTGGGCTTTCTTTGGGCTATCTTCCCCTTTCTTTCGCCTTTCTTTGGGCTTTCTTTGGGCTTTCTTTCCCCTTTCTTTGGGCTTTCTTTGGGCTTTCTTTGGGCTTTCTTTGGGCTTTCTTTCCTATTTCTTTGGGCTTTCTTTCCCCTTTCTTTGGGCTTTCTTACCCCTTTCTTTGGGCTTTCTTTCCCCTTTCTTTGGGCTTTCTTTCCCCTTCCTTTGGGCTTTCTTTGGGCTTTCTTTGGGCTTTCTTTGGGCTTTCCTTCCCCTTTCTTTGGGCTTTCTTTGGGCTTTCTTTGGGCTTTCTTTGGGCTTTCTTTGGGCTTTCTATGGCATTTCTATGGCCTTTCTCTGGGCTTTCTTTGGGCTTTCTTTGGGCTTTCTTTGGGCTTTCTTTGGGCTTCTTTCCCCTTTCTTTGGACTTTCTTTGGGCTTTCTTTCCCCTTTCTTTGGGCTTTCTTTCCCCTTTCTTTGGGCTTTCTTTGGGCTTTCTTTCCCCTTTCTTTCGGCATTCTTTGGGCTTTCTTTCCACTTTCTTTGGGCTTTCTTTGGGCTGTCTTTGGGCTTTCTTTCCCCTTTCTTTGGGCTTTCTTTGGGCTTTCTTTCCCCTTTCTTTGGGCTTTCTTTGGGCTTTCTTTGGGCTTTCTTTCCCCTTTCTTGGGGCTTTCTTTGGGCTTTCTTTGTGCTTTCTTTGGGCTTTCTTTCCCCTTTCTTTGGGCATTCTATGGGCTTTCTTTGGGCTTTCTTTCCCCTTTCTTTGGGCTTTCTTTGGGCTTTCTTTGGGCTTTCTTTCCCCTTTTTTTGGGCTTTCTTTGGGCTTTCTTTGAGCTTCCTTTGGGCTTACTTTGGGCTTTCTTTGGGCTTTCTTTCGGCTTTCTTTGGGCTTTCTTTCCCCTTTCTTTGGGCTTTCTTTCCCCTTTCTTTGGGCTTTCTTTGGGTTTTCTTTGGGCTTTCTTTGGACTTTCTTTGGGCTTTCTTTACCCTTTCTTTGGGCTTTCTTTGGGCTTTCTTTCCCCTTTCTTTGGGCTTTCTTTGGGCTTTCTTTGGGCTTTCTTTGGGCTTTCTTTCCCCTTTCTTTCGGCTTTCTTTTGGCTTTCTTTCTCCTTTCTTTAGGCTTTCCTTGGGCTTTCTTTGGGCTTTCTTTCCCCTTTCTTTGGGCTTTCTTTGGGCTTTCTTTCCCCTTTCTTTGGACTTTCTTTGGGCTTTCTTTCCCCTTTCTTTGGGCTTTCTTTGGGCTATCTTCCCCTTTCTTTCCCCTTTCTTTGGGCTTTCTTTCCCCTTTCTTTGGGCTTTCTTTGGGCTTTCTTCGGGCTTTCTTTCCCCTTTCTTTGGGCTTTCTTTCCCCTTTCTTTGGGCTTTCTTTCCCCTTTCTTTGGGCTTTCTTTCCCTTTCATTCTGCTTTCTTTGGGCTTTCTTTGGCGTTTCTTTCGGCTTTCCTTCCCCTTTCTTTGGGCTTTCTTTCCCCTTTCCTTGGCTTTCTTTCCCCTTTCTTTGGGCTTTCTTTCCCCTTTCTTTGGGCTTTCTTTCCCCTTTCTTTGGGCTTTCTTTCCCCTTTCTTTGGGCTTTCTTTGGGCTTTCTTTGGGCTGTCTTTGGGCTTTCTTTGGGCTTTCTTTGGGCTTTCTTTGGGCTTTCTTTCCCCTTTCTTTGGGCTTTCTTTGGGCTTTCTTTGGGCTTTCCTTGGGCTTCCTTTGGGCTTTCTTTGGGCTTTCTTTGGGATTTCTTTGGGCTTTCTTTACCCTTTCTTTCGGCTTTCTTTCCCCTTTCTTTTGGCTTTCTTTGCCCTTTCTTTGGGCTTTCTTTCCCCTTTCTTTGGGCTTTCTTTTGCCCTTTCTTAGGGCTTACTTTCCCCTTTCTTTGGGCTTTCTTTGGGCTTTCTTTCTCTTTCTTTGGGCTTTCTTTCCCCTTTCTTTGGGCTTTCTTTCCCCTTTCTTTGGGCTTCTTTCTCCTTTCTTTGGGATTTCTTTGGGCTTTCTTTCCCCTTTCTTTGGGCTTTCTTTCCCCTTTCTTTGGGCTTTCTTTCCCCTTTCTTTGGGCTTTCTTTGGGCTTTCTTTCTCATTTTTTTTCCCTTTCTTTGGGCTTTCTTTCCCCTTTCTTTGGGCTTTCTTTCCCCTTCCTTTGGGCTTTCTTTGGGCTTTCTTTGGGCTTTCTTTGGGGTTTCTTTCCCCTTTCTTTGGGCTTTCTTTGGGCTTTGTTTGGGCTTTCTTTGGGCTTTCTTTGGGCTTTCTTTCCCCTTTCTTTGGGCTTTCTTTTGGCTTTCTTTCCCCTTTCTTTAGGCTTTCTTTGGGCTTTCTTTGGGCTTTCTTTCCCCTTTTTTTTTTGCTTTCTTTGGGCTTTCTTTCCCCTTTCTTTGGACTTTCTTTGGGCTTTCTTTCCCCTTTCTTTCCCCTTTCTTTGGGCTTTCTCTGGGCTATCTTCCCCTTTCTTTCGCCTTTCTTTGGGCTTTCTTTGGGATTTCTTTCCACTTTCTTTGGGCTTTCTTTGGGCTTTCTTTCCCATTTCTTTGGGCTTTCTTTCCCCTTTCTTTGGGCTTTCTTTCCCCTTTCTTTGGGCTTTCTTTCCCCTTTCTTTGGGCTTTCTTTCCCCTTCCTTTGGGCTTTCTTTGGGCTTTCTTTGGGCTTTCTTTGGGCTTTCTTTGGGCTTTCCTTCCCCTTTCTTTGGGCTTTCTTTGGGCTTTCTTTGGGCTTTCTTTGGGCTTTCTATGGCCTTTCTTTGGGCTTTCTTTGGGCTTTCTTTCCCCTTTCTTTGGGCTTTCTTTGGGCTTTCTTTGGGATTTCCTTGGGCTTCCTTTGGGCTTTCTTTGGGCTTTCTTTGGGCTTTCTTTGGGCTTTCTTTCCCCTTTCTTTGGGCTTTCTTTCCCCTTTCTTGGGGCTTTCTTTGGGCTTTCTTTGTGCTTTCTTTGGGCTTTCTTTCCCCTTTCTTTGGGCATTCTTTGGGCTTTCTTTGGGCTTTCTTTCCCCTCTCTTTGGGCTTTCTTTGGGCTTTCTTTGGGCTTTCTTTCCCCTTTCTTTGGGCTTTCTTTGGGCTTTCTTTGAGCTTCCTTTGGGCTTACTTTGGGCTTTCTTTGGGCTTTCTTTCGGCTTTCTTTGGGCTTTCTTTCCCCTTTCTTTGGGCTTTCTTTGGGCTTTCTTTGGGCTTTCTTTGGACTTTCTTTGGGCTTTCTTTACCCTTTCTTTGGGCTTTCTTTGGGCTTTCTTTCCCCTTTCTTTGGGCTTTCTTTGGGCTTTCTTTGGGCTTTCTTTGGGCTTTCTTTCCCCTTTCTTTCGGCTTTCTTTTGGCTTTCTTTCTCCTTTCTTTAGGCTTTCTTTGGGCTTTCTTTGGGCTTTCTTTCCCCTTTCTTTGGGCTTTCTTTGGGCTTTCTTACCCCTTTCTTTGGACTTTCTTTGGGCTTTCTTTCCCCTTTCTTTGGGCTTTCTTTGGGCTATCTTCCCCTTTCTTTCCCCTTTCTTTGGGCTTTCTTTCCCCTTTCTTTGGGCTTTCTTTGGGCTTTCTTTGGGCTTTCTTTCCCCTTTCTTTGGACTTTCTTTCCCCTTTCTTTGGGCTTTCTTTCCCTTTCATTCTGCTTTCTTTGGGCTTTCTTTGGCCTTTCTTTCGGCTTTCCTTCCCCTTTCTTTGGGCTTTCTTTCCCCTTTCTTTGGCTTTCTTTCCCCTTTCTTTGGGCTTTCTTTCCCCTTTCTTTGGGCTTTCTTTCCCCTTTCTTTGGGCTTTCTTTCCCCTTTCTTTGGGCTTTCTTTGGGCTTTCTTTGGGCTGTCTTTGGGCTTTCTTTGGGCTTTCTTTGGGCTTTCTTTGGGCTTTCTTTGGGCTGTCTTTGGGCTTTCTTTCCCCTTTCTTTGGGCTGTCTTTGGGCTTTCTTTGGGCTTTCTTTGGGCTTTCTTTGGGCTTTCTTTCCCCTTTCTTTGGGCTTTCTTTGGGCTTTCCTGGGGCTTCCTTTGGGCTTTCTTTGGGCTTTCTTTGGGCTTTCTTTGGGATTTCTTTGGGATTTCTTTGGGCTTTCTTTACCCTTTCTTTGGGCTTTCTTTCCCCTTTCTTTTGGCTTTCTTTGCCCTTTCTTTGGGCTTACTTTCCCCTTTCTTTGGGCTTTCTTTGGGCTTTCTTTCTCTTTCTTTGGGCTTTCTTTCCCCTTTCTTTGGGCTTTCTTTCCCCTTTCTTTGGGCTTTCTTTCCCCTTTCTTTGGGCTTTCTTTGGGCTTTCTTTCTCATTTTTTTCCCCTTTCTTTGGGCTTTCTTTCCCCTTTCTTTGGGCTTTATTTCCCCTTCCTTTGGGCTTTCTTTGGGCTTTCTTTGGGCTTTCTTTGGGGTTTCTTTCCCCTTTCTTTGGGCTTTCTTTGGCTTTGTTTGGGCTTTCTTTGGGCTTTCTTTGGGCTTTCTTTCCCCTTTCTTTGGGCTTTCTTTTGGCTTTCTTTCCCCTTTGTTTAGGCTTTCTTTGGGCTTTCTTTGGGCTTTCTTTCCCCTTTTTTTTTTGCTTTCTTTGGGCTTTCTTTCCCCTTTCTTTGGACTTTCTTTGGGCTTTCTTTCCCCTTTCTTTGGGCTTTCTTTGGGCTTTCTTTGGGCTATCTTCCCCTTTCTTTCGCCTTTCTTTGGGCTTTCTTTGGGCTTTCTTTCCCCTTTCTTTGGGCTTTCTTTGGGCTTTCTTTGGGCTTTCTTTCCCATTTCTTTGGGCTTTCTTTCCCCTTTCTTTGGGCTTTCTTTCCCCTTTCTTTGGGCTTTCTTTCCCCTTCCTTTGGGCTTTCTTTGGGCTTTCTTTGGGCTTTCTTTGGGCTTTCCTTCCCCTTTCTTTGGGCTTTCTTTGGGCTTTCTTTGGGCTTTCTTTGGGCTTTCTATGGCCTTTCTATGGCCTTTCTCTGGGCTTTCTTTGGGCTTTCTTTGGGCTTCTTTCCCCTTTCTTTGGGCTTTCTTTGGCTTTCTTTCCCCTTTCTTTGGGCTTTCTTTCCCCTTTCTTTGGGCTTTCTTTGGGCTTTCTTTGGGCTTTCTTTCCCCTTTCTTTCGGCATTCTTTGGGCTTTCTTTCCACTTTCTTTGGGCTTTCTTTGGGCTGTCTTTGGGCTTTCTTTCCCCTTTCTTTGGGCTTTCTTTGGGCTTTCTTTCCCCTTTCTTTGGGCTTTCTTTGGGCTTTCTTTGAGCTTCCTTTGTGCTTACTTTGGGCTTTCTTTGGGCTTTCTTTCGGCTTTCTTTGGGCTTTCTTTCCCCTTTCTTTGGGCTTTCTTTCCCCTTTCTTTTGGCTTTCATTGGGCTTTCTTTGGGCTTTCCTTCCCCTTTCTTTGTGTATTCTTTGGGCTTTCTTTCCCCTTTCTTTGGGCTTTCTTTGGGCTTTCTTTGTGCTTTCTTTCCCATTTCTTTGGGCTTTCTTTTGGCTTTCTTTCCCCTTTCTTTAGGCTTTCTTTGGGCTTTCTTTGGGCTTTCTTTCCCCTTTCTTTGGGCTTTCTTTCCCCTTTCTTTGGACTTTCTTTGGGCTTTCTTTCCCCTTTCTTTGGGCTTTCTTTGGGCTATCTTCCCCTTTCTTTCCCCTTTCTTTGGGCTTTCTTTGGGCTTTCTTTCCCCTTTCTTTGGGCTTTCTTTGGGCTTTCTTTGGGCTTTCTTTGGGCTTTATTTCCCCTTTCTTTGGGCTTTCTTTCCCCTTTCTTTGGGCTTTCTATCCCCTTTCTTTGGGCTTTCTTTCCCCTTTCTTTGGGCTTTCTTTTGCCCTTTCTTAGGGCTTACTTTCCCTTTTCTTTGGGCTTTCTTTGGGCTTTCTTTCTCTTTCTTTGGGCTTTCTTTCCCCTTTCTTTGGGCTTTCTTTCCCCTTTCTTTGGGCTTTCTTTCCCCTTTCTTTGGGCTTTCTTTGGGCTTTCTTTCTCATTTTTTTTCCCTTTCTTTGGGCTTTCTTTCCCCTTTCTTTGGGCTTTCTTTCCCCTTCCTTTGGGCTTTCTTTGGGCTTTCTTTGGGCTTTCTTTGGGGTTTCTTTCCCCTTTCTTTGGGCTTTCTTTGGGCTTTGTTTGGGCTTTCTTTGGGCTTTCTTTGGGCTTTCTTTCCCCTTTCTTTGGGCTTTCTTTTGGCTTTCTTTCCCCTTTGTTTAGGCTTTCTTTGGGCTTTCTTTGGGCTTTCTTTCCCCTTTTTTTTTTGCTTTCTTTGGGCTTTCTTTCCCCTTTCTTTGGACTTTCTTTGGGCTTTCTTTCCCCTTTCTTTGGGCTTTCTTTGGGCTTTCTTTGGGCTATCTTCCCCTTTCTTTCGCCTTTCTTTGGGCTTTCTTTGGGCTTTCTTTCCCCTTTCTTTGGGCTTTCTTTGGGCTTTCTTTGGGCTTTCTTTGGGCTTTCTTTCCCATTTCTTTGGGCTTTCTTTCCCCTTTCTTTGGGCTTTCTTTTCCCTTTCTTTGGGCTTTCTTTCCCCTTTCTTTGCGCTTTCTTTCCCCTTCCTTTGGGCTTTCTTTGGGCTTTCTTTGGGCTTTCTTTGGGCTTTCCTTCCCCTTTCTTTGGGCTTTCTTTGGGCTTTCTTTGGGCTTTCTTTGGGCTTTCTATGGCCTTTCTATGGCCTTTCTCTGGGCTTTCTTTGGGCTTTCTTTGGGCTTTCTTTGGGCTTCTTTCCCCTTTCTTTGGGCTTTCTTTGGGCTTTCTTTCCCCTTTCTTTGGGCTTTCTTTCCCCTTTCTTTGGGCTTTCTTTGGGCTTTCTTTGGGCTTTCTTTCCCCTTTCTTTCGGCATTCTTTGGGCTTTCTTTCCACTTTCTTTGGGCTTTCTTTGGGCTGTCTTTGGGCTTTCTTTCCCCTTTCTTTGGGCTTTCTTTGGGCTTTCTTTCCCCTTTCTTTGGGCTTTCTTTGGGATTTCTTTGAGCTTCCTTTGGGCTTACTTTGGGCTTTCTTTGGGCTTTCTTCGGCTTTCTTTGGGCTTTCTTTCCCCTTCTTTGGGCTTTCTTTCCACTTTCTTTTGGCTTTCATTGGGCTTTCTTTGGGGTTTCTTTCCCCTTTCTTTTGGTATTCTTTGGGCTTTCTTTCCCCTTTCTTTGGGCTTTCTTTGGGCTTTCTTTGTGCTTTCTTTCCCATTTCTTTGGCTTTCTTTTGGCTTTCTTTCCCTTTCTTTAGGCTTTCTTTGGGCTTTCTTTGGTCTTTCTTTCCCCTTTCTTTGGGCTTTATTTCCCCTTTCTTTGGGCTTTCTTTCCCGTTTCTTTGGGCTTTCTATCCCCTTTCTTTGGGCTTTCTTTCCCCTTTCTTTGGGCTTTCTTTCCCCTTTCTTTGGGCTTTCTTTGGGCTTTCTTTGGGCTTTCTTTCCCCTTTCTTTGGGCTTTCTTTCCCTTTCTTTGGGCTTTCTTTCCCCTTTCTTTGGGCTTTCTTTCCCCTTTCTTTCCCCTTTCTTTGGGCTTTCTTTGGGCTTTCTTTGGGCTTTCTTTGGGCTTTCGTTCCCCTTTCTTTGGGCTTTCTTTGGGCTTTCTTTGGGCTTTCCTTGGGCTTCCTTTGGGCTTTCTTTGGGCGTTCTTTGGAATTTCTTTGGGATTTCTTTGGGATTTCTTTCCCCTTTCTTTGGGCTTTCTTTCCCCTTTCGTGGGGCTTTCTTTGGCCTTTCTTTGGGCTTTCTTTGGGCTTTCTATGGGCTTTCTCTGGCTTTCTTTGGATTTATTTGGGCTTTCTCTGGGCTTCTTCCCTTTCTTTGGGCTTTCTTTGTGCTTTCTTCCCCTTTCTTTGGCCTTTCTTTCCCCTTTCTTTGGGCTTTCTTTGGGCTTTCTTTGGGCTTTCTTTGGGCTTTCTTTGGCTTTCTTTGGGCTTTCTTTCCCCTTTCTTTGGGCTTCTTTCCCCTTTCTTTGGCTTTCTTTGGGCTTTCTTTCTCCTTTATTTTCCCTTTCTTTGGGCTTTCTTTCCCCTTTCTTTGGCTTTCTTTGGGCTTTCTTTCCCCTTTCCTTGGCTTTCTTTGGGCTTTCTTTGGGATTTCTTTGGGCTTTCTTTCCCATTTCTTTGGGCTTTCTTTGGCTTTCTTTGGGCTTTCTTTCCCCTTTCTTTGGGCTTTCTTTCCCCTTTCTTTGGGCTTTCTTTCCCATTTCTTTGGGCTTTCTTCCCCCTTTCTTTGGGCTTTCTTTGGGATTTCTTTGGGCTTTCTTTCCCCTTTCTTTGGGCTTTCTTTTCCCTTTCTTTGGGATTTCTTTCCCCTTTCTTTGGGATTTCTTTCCCCTTTCTTTGGGCTTTCTTTCCCCTTTCTTTGGGCTTTCTTTCCCCTTTCTTTCACCTTTCTTTGGGCTTTCTTTGGGATTTCTTTGGGCTGTCTTTGGCTTTCTTTGGCCTTTCTTTGAGATTTCCTTTGGCTTTCTTTCCCCTTTCTTTGGGTTTTCTTTGGGCTTTCTTTGGGCTTTCCTTGGGCTTCCTTTGGGCTTTCTTTCCCTTTCTTTGGGCTTTCTTTGGGCTTTCTTTGGGCTTTCTTTGGGCTTTCTTTGGGCTTTCTTTCCCCTTTCCTTTGGCTTTCTTTCCCCTTTCTTTGGGCTTTCTTTGGGCTTTCTTTCCCCTTTCTTTGGGCTTTCTTTGGGCTTTCTTTGTGCTTTCTTTCCCCTTTCTTTGGGCATTCTTTGGGCTTTCTTTGGGCTTTCTTTCCCCTTTCTTTGGGCTTTCTTTGAGCTTCCTTTGGGCTTACTTTGGGCTTTCTTTGGGCTTTCTTTCGGCTTTCTTTGGCTTTCTTTCCCCTTTCTTTGGGCTTTCTTTCCCCTTTCTTGGGCTTTCTTTGGGCTTTCTTTGGGCTTTCTTTGGACTTTCTTTGGGCTTTCTTTACCTTTCTTTGGGCTTTCTTTGGGCTTTCTTTCCCCTTTCTTTGGGCTTTCTTTGGGCTTTCTTGGGCTTTCTTTCCCCTTTCTTTGGGCTTTCTTTGGGCTTTCTTGCCCCTTTCTTTGGGCTTTCTTTGGGCTTTCTTTGGGCTTTCTTTCCCCTTTCTTTGGGCTTTCTTTGGGCTTTCTTTCCCCTTTCTTTGGACTTTCTTTGGGCTTCTTTCCCCTTTCTTTGGGCTTTCTTTGGGCTATCTTCCCCTTTCTTTCCCCTTTCTTTGGGCTTTCTTCCCCTTTCTTTGGGCTTTCTTTGGGCTTTCTTTGGGCTTTCTTTCCCCTTTCTTTGGGCTTTCTTTCCCCTTTCTTTGGGCTTTCTTTCCCTTTCATTCTGTTTTCTTTGGGCTTTCTTTGGCCTTTCTTTCGGCTTTCCGTCCCCTTTCTTTGGGCTTTCTTTCCCTTTCTTTGGGCTTTCTTTCCCCTTTCTTTGGGCTTTCTTTCCCCTTTCTTTGGGCTTTCTTTGGGATTTCTTTGGGCTGTCTTTGGGCTTTCTTGGGCTTTCTTTGGGCTTTCTTTGGGCTTTCTTTCCCTTTCTTTGGGCTTTCTTTGGGCTTTCTTTGGCTTTCCTTGGGCTTCCTTTGGGCTTTCTTTGGGCTTTGTTTGGGCTTTCTTTGGGATTTCTTTGGATTTCTTTGGGCTTTCTTTCCCTTTCTTTGGCTTTCTTTCCCCTTTCTTTGGGCTTTCTTTCCCCTTTCTTTGGGCTTTCTTTGGGATTTCTTTGGGCTGTCTTTGGGCTTTCTTTGGGCTTTCTTTGGGCTTTCTTTGGGCTTTCTTTCCCCTTTCTTTGGGCTTTCTTTGGGCTTTCTTTGGGCTTTCCTTGGGCTTCCTTTGGCTTTCTTTGGGCTTTGTTTGGGCTTTCTTTGGATTTCTTTGGGATTTCTTTGGCTTTCTTTCCCCTTTCTTTGGCTTTCTTTCCCCTTTCTTTGGCTTTCTTGCCTTTCTTTGGCTTTTTTTGCCCTTTCTTAGGGCTTACTTTCCCCTTTCTTTGGGCTTTCTTTGGGCTTTCTTCTCTTTCTTTGGGCTTTCTTTCCCCTTTCTTTGGGCTTTCTTTCCCCTTTCTTTGGGCTTCTTTCTCCTTTCTTTGGGCTTTCTTTGGGCTTTCTTTCCCCTTTCTTTGGGCTTTCTTTGGGCTTTCTTTGGGCTTCTTTGGCTTTCTTTCCCCTTTCTTGGGCTTTCTTTGGGCTTTCTTTCTCATTTATTTTCCCTTTCTTTGGGCTTTCTTTCCCCTTTCTTTGGGCTTTCTTTCCCCTTCCTTTGGGCTTTCTTTGGGCTTTCTTTGGGCTTTCTTTGGGGTTTCTTTCCCCTTTCTTTGGGCTTTCTTTGGGCTTTGTTTGGGCTTTCTTTGGGCTTTCTTTGGGCTTTCTTTCCCCTTTCTTTGGGCTTTCTTTTGGCTTTCTTTCCCCTTTCTTTAGGCTTTCTTTGGGCTTTTTTTGGGCTTTCTTTCCCCTTTCTTTGGGCTTTCTTTGGCTTTCTTTCCCCTTTCTTTGGACTTTCTTTGGGCTTTCTTTCCCCTTTCTTTGCGCTTTCTTTGGGCTTTCTTTGGGCTATCTTCCCCTTTCTTTCCCCTTTCTTTGGGCTTTCTTTGGGCTTTCTTTCCCCTTTCTTTGGGCTTTCTTTGGGCTTTCTTTGGGCTTTCTTTCCCATTTCTTTGGGCTTTCTTTCCCCTTTCTTTGGGCTTTCTTTGGGCTTTCTTGCCCCTTTCTTTGGGCTTTCTTTGGGCTTTCTTTGGGCTTTCTTTCCCCTTCTTTGGGCTTTCTTTGGGCTTTCTTTCCTCTTTCTTTGGACTTTCTTTGGGCTTTCTTTCCCCTTTCTTGGGCTTTCTTTGGCTATCTTACCCTTTCTTTCCCCTTTCTTTGGGCTTTCTTTCCCCTTTCTTTGGGCTTTCTTGGGCTTTCTTTGGGCTTTCTTCCCCTTTCTTTGGGCTTTCTTTCCCCTTTCTTTGGGCTTTCTTTCCCTTTCATTCTGCTTTCTTTGGGCTTTCTTTGGCCTTTCTTTCGGCTTTCCGTCCCCTTTCTTTGGGCTTTCTTTCCCCTTTCTTTGGCTTTCTTTCCCCTTTCTTTGGATTTCTTTCCCCTTTCTTTGGGCTTTCTTTCCCTTTCTTGGGCTTTCTTTCCCTTTCTTTGGGCTTTCTTTGGGATTTCTTTGGGCTGTCTTTGGGCTTTCTTTGGGCTTTCTTTGGGCTTTCTTTCCCCTTTCTTTGGGCTTTCTTTGGGCTTTCTTTGGGCTTTCCTTGGGCTTCCTTTGGGCTTTCTTTGGGCTTTGTTTGGGCTTTCTTTGGGATTTCTTTGGGATTTCTTTGGGCTTTCTTTCCCCTTTCTTTGGGCTTTCTTTCCCCTTTCTTTTGGCTTTCTTTGCCCTTTCTTTGGGCTTTCTTTGCCCTTTCTTTGGCTTTTTTTGCCCTTTCTTAGGGCTTACTTTCCCTTCTTTGGGCTTTCTTTGGGCTTTCTTTCTCTTTCTTTGGGCTTTCTTTCCCCTTTCTTTGGGCTTTCTTTCCCCTTTCTTTGGGCTTCTTTCTCCTTTCTTTGGCTTTCTTTGGGCTTTCTTTCCCTTTCTTTGGGCTTTCTTTGGGGCTTTCTTTGGGCTTTCTTTGGGCTTTCTTTCCCTTTCTTTGGCTTTCTTTGGCTTTCTTTCTCATTTATTTTCCCTTTCTTTGGGCTTTCTTTCCCCTTTCTTTGGGCTTTCTTTCCCCTTCCTTTGGGCTTTCTTTGGGCTTTCTTTGGCTTTCTTTGGGTTTCTTTCCCCTTTCTTTGGGCTTTCTTTGGGCTTTGTTTTGGGCTTTCTTGGGCTTTCTTTGGGCTTTCTTTCCCCTTTCTTTGGCTTTCTTTTGGCTTCTTTCCCCTTTCTTTAGGCTTTCTTTGGGCTTTTTTGGGCTTTCTTTCCCCTTTCTTTGGGCTTTCTTTGGCTTTCTTTCCCCTTTCTTTGGACTTTCTTTGGGCTTTCTTTCCCCTTTCTTTGCGCTTTCTTTGGGCTTTCTTTGGGCTATCTTCCCCTTTCTTTCCCCTTTCTTTGGGCTTTCTTTGGGCTTTCTTTCCCTTTCTTTGGGCTTTCTTTGGGCTTTCTTTGGGCTTTCTTTCCCATTTCTTTGGGCTTTCTTTCCCCTTTCTTTGGGCTTACTTTCCCCTTTCTTTGGGCTTTCTTTCCCCTTTCTTTGGCTTTCTTTCCCCTTTCTTTGGGCTTTCTTTGGGCTTTCTTTGGGCTTTCCTTCCCCTTTCTTTGGGCTTTCTTTGGGCTTTCTTTGGGCTTTCTTTGGGCTTTCTATGGCCTTCTCTGGCTTTCTTTGGGCTTTCTTTGGGCTTTCTTTGGGCTTTCTTTCCCCTTTCTTTGGGCTTTCTTTCCCCTTTCTTTGGCTGTCTTTGGGCTTTCTTTGGGCTTTCTTTGGGCTTTCTTTGGCTTTCTTTCCCCTTTCTTTGGGCATTCTTTGGGCTTTCTTTCCCCTTTCTTTGGGCTTTCTTTTGGGCTGTCTTTGGGCTTTCTTTCCCTTTCTTTGGGATTTCTTTGGGCTTTCTTTCCCCTTTCTTTGGGCTTTCTTTGGCTTTCTTTGAGCTTCCTTTGGGCTTACTTTGGGCTTTCTTTGGGCTTTCTTTCGGCTTTCTTTGGGCTTTCTTTCCCTTTCTTTGGGCTTTCTTCCCCTTTCTTTTGGCTTTCATTGGGCTTTCTTTGGGCTTTCTTTCCCCTTTCTTTCGGCATTCTTTGGGCTTTCTTTCCCCTTTCTTTGGGCTTTCTTTGGGCTTTCTTTGTGCTTTCTTCCCTTTCTTTGGGCTTTCTTTTGGCTTTCTTTCCCTTTCTTTAGGCTTTCTTTGGGCTTTCTTTGGGCTCTCTTTCCCCTTTCTTTGGGCTTTCTTTCCCCTTTCTTTGACTTTCTTTGGGCTTTCTTTCCCCTTTCTTTGGGCTTTCTTTGGGCTATCTTCCCTTTCTTTCCCCTTTCTTTGGGCTTTCTTTGGGCTTTCTTTCCTCTTTCTTTGGGCTTTCTTTGGGCTTTCTTTGGGCTTTCTTTGGGCTTTCTTTGGGCTTTATTTCCCCTTTCTTTTGGCTTTCTTTCCCTTTCTTTGGGCTTTCTATCCCTTTATTTGGGCTTTCTTCCCCTTTCTTTGGGCTTTCTTTCCCCTTTCTTGGGCTTTCTTTGGGCTTTCTTTGGGCTTTCTTTCCCCTTTCTTTGGGCTTTCTTTCCCATTTCTTTGGGCATTCTTTCCCCTTTCTTTGGGATTTCTTTCCCCTTTCTTTCCCCTTTCTTTGGGCTTTCATTGGGCTTTCTTTGGGCTTTCTTTCCCCTTCTTTGGGCTTTCTTTGGGCTTTCCTTGGGCTTCCTTTGGCTTTCTTTGGGCTTTCTTTGGAATTTCTTTGTATTTCTTTGGGCTTTCTTTCCCCTTTCTTTGGGCTTTCTTTCCCCTTTCGTGGGGCTTTCTTTGGCTTTCTTTGGGCTTTCTTTCCCCTTTCTTTGGGCTTTCTTTCCCTTTCTTTGGGCTTTCTTTGGGCTTTCTTTGGGCTTTCTTTGGGCTTTCTTTGGGCTTTCCTTCCCCTTTCTTTGGGCTTTCTTTGGCTTTCTTTGGGCTTTCTTTGGGCTTTATATGGGCTTTCTCTGGGCTTTCTTTGGGCTTTCTTTGGGCTTTCTCTGGGCTTTCTTTGGCCTTTCTTTGGGCTTTCTTTGGGCTTCTTTCCCTTTCTTTGGGCTTTCTTTGGCTTTCTTTCCCCTTTCTTTGGGCTTTCTTTGGGCTTTCTTTGGGCTTTCTTTCCCCTTTCTTTGGGCATTCTTTGGGCTTTCTTTCCCCTTTCTTTGGGCTTTCTTTCCCCTTTCTTTGGCTTTCTTTCCCCTTTCTTTCACCTTTCTTTGGGCTTTCTTTGGGATTTCTTTGGGCTGTCTTGGGCTTTCTTTGGGCTTTCTTTGGGATTTCCTTGGGCTTTCTTTCCCCTTTCTTTGGGCTTTCTTTGGCTTTCTTTGGGCTTTCCTTGGGCTTCCTTTGGGCTTTCTTTGGGCTTTCTTTGGGCTTTCTTTGGGCTTTCTTTGGGCTTTCTTTGGGCTTTCTTTGGCTTTCTTTCCCTTTCTTTGGGCTTTCTTTCCCCTTTCTTGGGGCTTTCTTTGGGCTTTCTTTGGGCTTTCTTTCCCCTTTCTTTGGGCTTTCTTTTCCCCTTCTTTGGGCTTTCTTTGGGCTTTCTTTGGGCTTTCTTTGGGCTTTCCTTCCCCTTTCTTTGGGCTTTCTTTGGGCTTTCTTTGGGCTTTTTTTGGGCTTCGTTCTCCTTTCTTTGGGCTTTCTTTGGGCTTTCTTACCCCTTTCTTTGGGCTTTCTTTGGGCTTTCTTTGGGCTTTCCTTGGGCTTCCTTTGGGCTTTCTTTGGGCTTTCTTTGGGCTTTCTTCCCCCTTTCTTTGGGCTTTCTTTCCCTTTCTTTGGGCTTTCTTTCCCCTTTCTTTGGGCATTCTTTGGGCTTTCTTTGGGCTTTCTTTCCCCTTTCTTTGGGCTTTCTTTGGGCTTTCTTTGGGCTTTCTTTCCCTTTCTTTGGGCTTTCTTTGGGCTGTCTTTGAGCTTCCTTTGGGCTTACTTTGGGCTTTCTTTGGGCTTTCTTTCGGCTTTCTTTGGGCTTTCTTTCCCCTTTCTTTGGCTTCTTTCCCTTTCTTTGGGCTTTCTTTGGGCTTTCTTTGGGCTTTCTTTGGACTTTCTTTGGCTTTCTTTACCCTTTCTTTGGGCTTTCTTTGGGCTTTCTTTCCCCTTTCTTTGGGCTTTCTTTGGGCTTTCTTTGGGCTTTCTTTGGGCTTTCTTTCCCCTTTCTTTCGGCTTTCTTTTGGCTTTCTTTCTCCTTTCTTTATCCTTTCTTTGGGCTTTCTTTGGGCTTTCTTTCCCCTTTCTTTGGGCTTTCTTTGGGCTTTCTTTCCCCTTTCTTTGGACTTTCTTTGGGCTTTCTTTCCCCTTTCTTTGGGCTTTCTTTGGGCTATCTTCCCCTTTCTTTCCCCTTTCTTTGGGCTTTCTTTCCCCTTTCTTGGGCTTTCTTTGGGCTTTCTTTGGGCTTTCTTTCCCCTTTCTTTGGGCTTTCTTTCCCCTTTCTTTGGCTTTCTTTCCCCTTTCTTTGGGCTTTCTTTCCCTTTCATTCTGCTTTCTTTGGGCTTTCTTTGGCCTTTCTTTCGGCTTTCCTTCCCCTTTCTTTGGGCTTTCTTTCCCCTTTCTTTGGCTTTCTTTCCCCTTTCTTTGGGCTTTCTTTCCCCTTTCTTTGGGCTTTCTTTCCCCTTTCTTTGGGCTTTCTTTCCCCTTTCTTTGGGCTTTCTTTGGGCTTTCTTTGGGCTGTCTTTGGGCTTTCTTTGGGCTTTCTTTGGGCTTTCTTTGGGCTTTCTTTGGGCTTTCTTTCCCCTTTCTTTGGGCTTTCTTTGGGCTTTCTTTGGGCTTTCCTTGGCTTCCTTTGGGCTTTCTTTGGGCTTCTTTGGGCTTTCTTTGGGATTTCTTTGTGATTTCTTTGGGCTTTCTTTACCCTTTCTTTGGGCTTTCTTTCCCCTTTCTTTGGCTTTCTTTGCCCTTTCTTTGGGCTTTCTTTCCCCTTTCTTTGGGCATTCTTTTGCCCTTTCTTAGGGCTTACTTTCCCCTTTCTTTGGGCTTTCTTTGGGCTTTCTTTCTCTTTCTTTGGGCTTTCTTTCCCCTTTCTTTGGGCTTTCTTTCCCTTTCTTTGGGCTTCTTTCTCCTTTCTTTGGGCTTTCTTTGGGCTTTCTTTCCCCTTTCTTTGGGCTTTCTTTCCCCTTTCTTTGGGCTTTCTTTGGGCTTTCTTTCTCATTTATTTTCCCTTCCTTGGGCTTTCTTTCCCCTTTCTTTGGGCTTTCTTTCCCCTTCCTTTGGGCTTTCTTTGGGCTTTCTTTGGGCTTTCTTTGGGTTTCTTTCCCCTTTCTTTGGGCTTTCTTTGGGCTTTGTTTGGGCTTTCTTTGGGCTTTCTTTGGGCTTTCTTTCCCCTTTCTTTGGGCTTTCTTTTGGCTTTCTTTCCCTTTCTTTAGGCTTTCTTTGGATTTCTTTGGGCTTTCTTTCCCCTTTTTTTTTTGCTTTCTTTGGGCTTCCTTTCCCCTTTCTTTGGACGTTCTTTGGGCTTTCTTTCCCCTTTCTTTGGGCTTTCTTTGGGCTTTCTTTGGGCTATCTTCCCCTTTCTTTCGCCTTTCTTTGGCTTTCTTTGGGCTTTCTTTCCCTTTCTTTGGGCTTTCTTTGGGCTTTCTTTGGGCTTTCTTTGGGCTTTCTTTCCCCTTTCTTTGGGCTTTCTTTCCCCTTTCTTTGGGCTTTCTTTCCCTTTCTTTGGCTTTCTAACCCTTTCTTTGGGCTTTCTTTGGGCTTTCTTTGGGCTTTCTTTGGGCTTTCTTTGGGCTTTCTTTGGGCTTTCTATGGCCTTTCTCTGGGCTTTCTTTGGGCTTTCTTTGGGCTTTCTTTGGCTTCTTTCCCCTTTCTTTGGGATTTCTTTGGGCTTTCTTTCCCCTTTCTTTGGCTTTCTTTCCCCTTTCTTTGGGCTTTCTTTCCCCTTTCTTTGGGCTTTCTTTGGGCTTTCTTTGGGCTTTCTTTGGGCTTTCTTTCCCCTTTCTTTGGGCATTCTTTGGGCTTTCTTTCCCCTTTCTTTGGGCTTTCTTTGGGCTTCCTTTAGGCTTTCTTTCCCCTTTCTTTGGGATTTCTTTGGGCTTTCTTTCCCCTTTCTTTGGGCTTTCTTTGGGCTTTCTTTGAGCTTCCTTTGGGCTTACTTTGGGCTTTCTTTGGGCTTTCTTTCGGCTTTCTTTGGGCTTTCTTTCCCCTTTCTTTGGGTTTTCTTTCCCTTTCTTTTGGCTTTCATTGGCTTTCTTTGGGCTTTCTTTCCCTTCTTTGGGCTTTCTTTGGGCTTTCTTTGGGGGCTTTCTTTCCCCTTTCTTTGGGTTTTCTTTCCCCTTTCTTTTGGCTTTCATTGGGCTTTCTTTGGGCTTTCTTTCCCCTTTCTTTGGGCTTTCTTTGGGCTTTCTTTGGGCTATCTTCCCCTTTCTTTCGCCTTTCTTTGGGCTTTCTTTGGGCTTTCTTTCCCCTTTCTTTGGGCTTTCTTTGGGCTTTCTTTGGGCTTTCTTTCCCCTTTCTTTGGGCTTTCTTTCCCCTTTCTTTGGGCTTTTTTCCCCTTTCTTTGGGCTTTCTTTCCCCTTTCTTTGGGCTTTATTTCCCCTTTCTTTGGGCTTTCTTAGGGCTTTCTTTGGGCTTTCTTTGGGCTTTCTTTGGGCTTTCTATGGCCTTTCTCTGGGCTTTCTTTGGGCTTTCTTTGGGCTTTCTTTGGGCTTCTTTCCCCTTTCTTTGGGATTTCTTTGGGCTTTCTTTCCCCTTTCTTTGGGCTTCTTTCCCCTTTCTTTGGGCTTTCTTTGGGCTTTCTTTCCCCTTTCTTTGGGCTTTCTTTCCCCTTTCTTTGGGCTGTCTTTGGGCTTTCTTTGGGCTTTCTTTGGGCTTTCTTTGGGCTTTCTTTCCCCTTTCTTTGGGCATTCTTTGGGCTTTCTTTCCCCTTTCTTTGGGCTTTCTTTGGGCTGTCTTTGGGCTTTCTTTCCTCTTTCTTTGGGATTCCTTTGGGCTTTCTTTCCCCTTTCTTTGGGCTTTCTTTGGGCTTTCTTTGAGCTTCCTTTGGGCTTACTTTGGGCTTTCTTTGGGCTTTCTTTCGGCTTTCTTTGGGCTTTCTTTCCCCTTTCTTTGGGCTTTCTTTCCCCTTTCTTTTGGCTTTCATTGGGCTTTCTTTGGGCTTTCTTTCCCCTTTCTTTCGGCATTCTTTGGGCTTTCTTTCCCCTTTCTTTGGGCTTTCTTTGGGCTTTCTTTGTGCTTTCTTTCCCCTTTCTTTGGGCTTTCTTTTGGCTTTCTTTCCCCTTTCTTTAGGCTTTCTTTGGGCTTTCTTTGGGCTCTCTTTCCCCTTTCTTTGGGCTTTCTTTCCCCTTTCTTTGGACTTTCTTTGGGCTTTCTTTCCCCTTTCTTTGGGCTTTCTTTGGGCTATCTTCCCCTTTCTTTCCCCTTTCTTTGGGCTTTCTTTGGGCTTTCTTTCCTCTTTCTTTGGGCTTTCTTTGGGCTTTCTTTGGGCTTTCTTTGGGCTTTATTTCCCCTTTCTTTTGGCTTTCTTTCCCCTTTCTTTGGGCTTTCTATCCCCTTTCTTTGGGCTTTCTTTCCCCTTTCTTTGGGCTTTCTTTCCCCTTTCTTTGGGCTTTCTTTGGGCTTTCTTTGGGCTTTCTTTCCCCTTTCTTTGGGCTTTCTTTCCCATTTCTTTGGGCATTCTTTCCCCTTTCTTTGGGATTTCTTTCCCCTTTCTTTCCCCTTTCTTTGGGCTTTCATTGGGCTTTCTTTGGGCTTTCTTTCCCCTTTCTTTGGGCTTTCTTTGGGCTTTCCTTGGGCTTCCTTTGGGCTTTCTTTGGGCTTTCTTTGGAATTTCTTTGGTATTTCTTTGGGCTTTCTTTCCCCTTTCTTTGGGCTTTCTTTCCCCTTTCGTGGGGCTTTCTTTGGGCTTTCTTTGGGCTTTCTTTCCCCTTTCTTTGGGCTTTCTTTCCCCTTTCTTTGGGCTTTCTTTGGGCTTTCTTTGGGCTTTCTTTGGGCTTTCTTTGGGCTTTCCTTCCCCTTTCTTTGGGCTTTCTTTGGGCTTTCTTTGGGCTTTCTTTGGGCTTTATATGGGCTTTCTCTGGGCTTTCTTTGGGCTTTCTTTGGGCTTTCTCTGGGCTTTCTTTGGCCTTTCTTTGGGCTTTCTTTGGGCTTCTTTCCCCTTTCTTTGGGCTTTCTTTGGGCTTTCTTTCCCCTTTCTTTGGGCTTTCTTTGGGCTTTCTTTGGGCTTTCTTTCCCCTTTCTTTGGGCATTCTTTGGGCTTTCTTTCCCCTTTCTTTGGGCTTTCTTTCCCCTTTCTTTGGGCTTTCTTTCCCCTTTCTTTCACCTTTCTTTGGGCTTTCTTTGGGATTTCTTTGGGCTGTCTTTGGCTTTCTTTGGGCTTTCTTTGGGATTTCCTTGGGCTTTCTTTCCCCTTTCTTTGGGCTTTCTTTGGGCTTTCTTTGGGCTTTCCTTGGGCTTCCTTTGGGCTTTCTTTGGGCTTTCTTTGGGCTTTCTTTGGGCTTTCTTTGGGCTTTCTTTGGGCTTTCTTTCCCCTTTCTTTGGGCTTTCTTTCCCCTTTCTTGGGGCTTTCTTTGGGCTTTCTTTGGGCTTTCTTTCCCCTTTCTTTGGGCTTTCTTTCCCCTTTCTTTGGGCTTTCTTTGGGCTTTCTTTGGGCTTTCTTTGGGCTTTCCTTCCCCTTTCTTTGGGCTTTCTTTGGGCTTTCTTTGGGCTTTTTTTGGGCTTCGTTCTCCTTTCTTTGGGCTTTCTTTGGGCTTTCTTACCCCTTTCTTTGGGCTTTCTTTGGGCTTTCTTTGGGCTTTCCTTGGGCTTCCTTTGGGCTTTCTTTGGGCTTTCTTTGGGCTTTCTTCCCCCTTTCTTTGGGCTTTCTTTCCCCTTTCTTTGGGCTTTCTTTCCCCTTTCTTTGGGCATTCTTTGGGCTTTCTTTGGGCTTTCTTTCCCCTTTCTTTGGGCTTTCTTTGGGCTTTCTTTGGGCTTTCTTTCCCCTTTCTTTGGGCTTTCTTTGGGCTGTCTTTGAGCTTCCTTTGGGCTTACTTTGGGCTTTCTTTGGGCTTTCTTTCGGCTTTCTTTGGGCTTTCTTTCCCCTTTCTTTGGGCTTTCTTTCCCCTTTCTTTGGGCTTTCTTTGGGCTTTCTTTGGGCTTTCTTTGGACTTTCTTTGGGCTTTCTTTACCCTTTCTTTGGGCTTTCTTTGGGCTTTCTTTCCCCTTTCTTTGGGCTTTCTTTGGGCTTTCTTTGGGCTTTCTTTGGGCTTTCTTTCCCCTTTCTTTCGGCTTTCTTTTGGCTTTCTTTCTCCTTTCTTTATGCTTTCTTTGGGCTTTCTTTGGGCTTTCTTTCCCCTTTCTTTGGGCTTTCTTTGGGCTTTCTTTCCCCTTTCTTTGGACTTTCTTTGGGCTTTCTTTCCCCTTTCTTTGGGCTTTCTTTGGGCTATCTTCCCCTTTCTTTCCCCTTTCTTTGGGCTTTCTTTCCCCTTTCTTTGGGCTTTCTTTGGGCTTTCTTTGTGCTTTCTTTCCCCTTTCTTTGGGCTTTCTTTCCCCTTTCTTTGGGCTTTCTTTCCCCTTTCTTTGGGCTTTCTTTCCCTTTCATTCTGCTTTCTTTGGGCTTTCTTTGGCCTTTCTTTCGGCTTTCCTTCCCCTTTCTTTGGGCTTTCTTTCCCCTTTCTTTGGCTTTCTTTCCCCTTTCTTTGGGCTTTCTTTCCCCTTTCTTTGGGCTTTCTTTCCCCTTTCTTTGGGCTTTCTTTCCCCTTTCTTTGGCTTTCTTTGGGCTTTCTTTGGGCTGTCTTTGGGCTTTCTTTGGGCTTTCTTTGGGCTTTCTTTGGGCTTTCTTTGGGCTTTCTTTCCCCTTTCTTTGGGCTTTCTTTGGGCTTTCTTTGGGCTTTCCTTGGGCTTCCTTTGGGCTTTCTTTGGGCTTTCTTTGGGCTTTCTTTGGGATTTCTTTGTGATTTCTTTGGGCTTTCTTTACCCTTTCTTTGGGCTTTCTTTCCCCTTTCTTTTGGCTTTCTTTGCCCTTTCTTTGGGCTTTCTTTCCCCTTTCTTTGGGCATTCTTTTGCCCTTTCTTAGGGCTTACTTTCCCCTTTCTTTGGGCTTTCTTTGGGCTTTCTTTCTCTTTCTTTGGGCTTTCTTTCCCCTTTCTTTGGGCTTCTTTCTCCTTTCTTTGGGCTTTCTTTGGGCTTTCTTTCCCCTTTCTTTGGGCTTTCTTTCCCCTTTCTTTGGGCTTTCTTTGGGCTTTCTTTCTCATTTATTTTCCCTTTCTTTGGGCTTTCTTTCCCCTTTCTTTGGGCTTTCTTTCCCCTTCCTTTGGGCTTTCTTTGGGCTTTCTTTGGGCTTTCTTTGGGGTTTCTTTCCCTTTCTTTGGGCTTTCTTTGGGCTTTGTTTGGGCTTTCTTTGGGCTTTCTTTGGGCTTTCTTTCCCCTTTCTTTGGGCTTTCTTTTGGCTTTCTTTCCCCTTTCTTTAGGCTTTCTTTGGGATTTCTTTGGGCTTTCTTTCCCCTTTTTTTTTTGCTTTCTTTGGGCTTCCTTTCCCCTTTCTTTGGACGTTCTTTGGGCTTTCTTTCCCCTTTCTTTGGGCTTTCTTTGGGCTATCTTCCCCTTTCTTTCGCCTTTCTTTGGGCTTTCTTTGGGCTTTCTTTCCCCTTTCTTTGGGCTTTCTTTGGGCTTTCTTTGGGCTTTCTTTGGGCTTTCTTTCCCCTTTCTTTGGGCTTTCTTTCCCCTTTCTTTGGGCTTTCTTTCCCCTTTCTTTGGGCTTTCTTTCCCCTTTCTTTGGGCTTTCTTTCCCCTTTCTTTGGGCTTTCTTTGGGCTTTCTTTGGGCTTTCTTTGGGCTTTCTTTGGGCTTTCTATGGCCTTTCTCTGGGCTTTCTTTGGGCTTTCTTTGGGCTTTCTTTGGGCTTCTTTCCCCTTTCTTTGGGATTTCTTTGGGCTTTCTTTCCCCTTTCTTTGGGCTTTCTTTCCCCTTTCTTTGGGCTTTCTTTGGGCTTTCTTTGGGCTTTCTTTGGGCTTTCTTTGGGCTTTCTTTCCCCTTTCTTTGGGCATTCTTTGGGCTTTCTTTCGCCTTTCTTTGGGCTTTCTTTGGGCTGTCTTTGGGCTTTCTTTCCCCTTTCTTTGGGATTTCTTTGGGCTTTCTTTCCCCTTTCTTTGGGCTTTCTTTGGGCTTTCTTTGAGCTTCCTTTGGGCTTACTTTGGGCTTTCTTTGGGCTTTCTTTCGGCTTTCTTTGGGCTTTCTTTCCCCTTTCTTTGGGTTTTCTTTCCCCTTTCTTTTGGCTTTCATTGGGCTTTCTTTGGGCTTTCTTTCCCCTTTCTTTGGGCATTCTTTGGGCTTTCTTTCCCCTTTCTTTGGGCTTTCTTTGGGCTTTCTTTGTGCTTTCTTTCCCCTTTCTTTGGGCTTTCTTTTGGCTTTCTTTCCCCTTTCTTTAGGCTTTCTTTGGGCTTTCTTTGGGCTCTCTTTCCCCTTTCTTTGGGCTTTCTTTCCCCTTTCTTTGGACTTTCTTTGGGCTTTCTTTCCCCTTTCTTTGGGCTTTCTTTGGGCTATCTTCCCCTTTCTTTCCCCTTTCTTTGGGCTTTCTTTGGGCTTTCTTTCCTCTTTCTTTGGGCTTTCTTTGGGCTTTCTTTGGGCTTTCTTTGGGCTTTATTTCCCCTTTCTTTGGGCTTTCTTTCCCCTTTCTTTGGGCTTTCTATCCCCTTTCTTTGGGCTTTCTTTCCCCTTTCTTTGGGCTTTCTTTCCCCTTTCTTTGGGCTTTCTTTGGGCTTTCTTTGGGCTTTCTTTCCCCTTTCTTTGGGCTTTCTTTCCCATTTCTTTGGCTTTCTTTCCCCTTTCTTTGGGATTTCTTTCCCCTTTCTTTCCCCTTTCTTTGGGCTTTCTTTGGGCTTTCTTTGGGCTTTCATTGGGCTTTCTTTGGGCTTTCTTTCCCCTTTCTTTGGGCTTTCTTTGGGCTTTCCTTGGGCTTCCTTTGGGCTTTCTTTGGGCTTTCTTTGGAATTTCTTTGGGATTTCTTTGGGCTTTCTTTCCCCTTTCTTTGGGCTTTCTTTCCCCTTTCGTGGGGCTTTCTTTGGGCTTTCTATGGGCTTTCTTTCCCCTTTCTTTGGGCTTTCTTTCCCCTTTCTTTGGGCTTTCTTTGGGCTTTCTTTGGGCTTTCTTTGGGCTTTCCTTCCCCTTTCTTTGGGCTTTCTTTGGGCTTTCTTTGGGCTTTCTTTGGGCTTTATATGGGCTTTCTCTGGGCTTTATTTGGGCTTTCTTTGGGCTTTCTCTGGGCTTTCTTTGGCCTTTCTTTGGGCTTTCTTTGGGCTTCTTTCCCCTTTCTTTGGGCTTTCTTTGGGCTTTCTTTGGGCTTTCTTTCCCCTTTCTTTGGACTTTCTTTGGGCTTTCTTTCCCCTTTCTTTGGGCATTCTTTGGGCTTTCTTTCCCCTTTCCCTTTCATTCTGCTTTCTTTGGGCTTTCTTTGGCCTTTCTTTCGGCTTTCCTTCCCCTTTCTTTGGGCTTTCTTTCCCCTTTCTTTGGCTTTCTTTCCCCTTTCTTTGGGCTTTCTTTCCCCTTTCTTTGGGCTTTCTTTCCCCTTTCTTTGGGCTTTCTTTCCCCTTTCTTTGGGCTGTCTTTGGGCTTCCTTTGGGCTTTCTTTGGGCTTTCTTTGGGCTTTCTTTGGGCTTTCTTTCCCCTTTCTTGGGGCTTTCTTTGGGCTTTCTTTGTGCTTTCTTTGGGCTTTCTTTCCCCTTTCTTTGGGCATTCTTTGGGCTTTCTTTGGGCTTTCTTTCCCCTTTCTTTGGGCTTTCTTTGGGCTTTCTTTGGGCTTTCTTTCCCCTTTCTTTGGGCTTTCTTTGGGCTTTCTTTGAGCTTCCTTTGGGCTTACTTTGGGCTTTCTTTGGGCTTTCTTTCGGCTTTCTTTGGGCTTTCTTTCCCCTTTCTTTGGGCTTTCTTTCCCCTTTCTTTGGGCTTTCTTTGGGCTTTCTTTGGGCTTTCTTTGGACTTTCTTTGGGCTTTCTTTACCCTTTCTTTGGGCTTTCTTTGGGCTTTCTTTCCCCTTTCTTTGGGCTTTCTTTGGGCTTTCTTTGGGCTTTCTTTGGGCTTTCTTTCCCCTTTCTTTCGGCTTTCTTTTGGCTTTCTTTCTCCTTTCTATAGGCTTTCTTTGGGCTTTCTTTCCCCTTTCTTTGGGCTTTCTTTGGGCTTTCTTTCCCCTTTCTTTGGACTTTCTTTGGGCTTTCTTTCCCCTTTCTTTGGGCTTTCTTTGGGCTATCTTCCCCTTTCTTTCCCCTTTCTTTGGGCTTTCTTTCCCCTTTCTTTGGGCTTTCTTTGGGCTTTCTTTCCCCTTTCTTTGGGCTTTCTTTCCCCTTTCTTTGGGCTTTCTTTCCCCTTTCTTTGGGCTTTCTTTCCCTTTCATTCTGCTTTCTTTGGGCTTTCTTTGGCCTTTCTTTCGGCTTTCCTTCCCCTTTCTTTGGGCTTTCTTTCCCCTTTCTTTGGCTTTCTTTCCCCTTTCTTTGGGCTTTCTTTCCCCTTTCTTTGGGCTTTCTTTCCCCTTTCTTTGGGCTTTCTTTCCCCTTTCTTTGGGCTGTCTTTGGGCTTTCTTTGGGCTTTCTTTGGGCTTTCTTTCCCCTTTCTTTGGCTTTCTTTGGGCTTTCTTTGGGCTTTCCTTGGGCTTCCTTTGGCTTTCTTTGGGCTTTCTTTGGGCTTTCTTTGGGATTTATTTGTGATTTCTTTGGGCTTTCTTTGGGATTTCTTTGTGATTTCTTTGGGCTTTCTTTACCCTTTCTTTGGCCTTTCTTTCCCCTTTCTTTTGGCTTTCTTTGCCGTTTCTTTGGGCTTTCTTTCCCCTTTCTGTGGGCATTCTTTTGCCTTTCTTAGGGCTTACTTTCCCCTTTCTTTGGCTTTGGCTTTCTTGGGCTTTCTTTCTCTTTCTTGGGCTTTCTTTCCACTTTCTTTGGGCTTTCTTTCCCCTTTCTTGGGCTTCTTTCTCCTTTCTTTGGGCTTTCTTTGGGCTTTCTTTCCCCTTTCTTTGGGCTTTCTTTCCCCTTTCTTTGGGCTTTCTTTCCCCTTTCTTTTGGCTTTCTTTCTCATTTATTTTCCCTTTCTTTGGGCTTTCTTTCCCCTTTCTTTGGGCTTTCTTTCCCCTTCCTTTGGGCTTTCTTTGGGCTTTCTCTGGGCTTTCTTTGGGGTTTCTTTCCCCTTTCTTTGGGCTTTCTTTGGGCTTTGTTGGGCTTTCTTTGGGCTTTCTTTGGGCTTTCTTTCCCCTTTCTTTGGGCTTTCTTTTGGCTTTCTTTCCCCTTTCTTTAGGCTTTCTTTGGGCTTTCTTGGGCTTTCTTTCCCCTTTTTTTTTTGCTTTCTTTGGCTTTCTTTCCCCTTTCTTTGGACTTTCTTTGGGCTTTCTTTCCCCTTTCTTTGGGCTTTCTTTGGGCTTTCTTTGGGCTATCTTCCCCTTTCTTTCGCCTTTCTTTGGGCTTTCTTTGGGCTTTCTTTCCCCTTTCTTTGGGCTTTCTTTGGGCTTTCTTGGGCTTTCTTTGGGCTTTCTTTCCCATTTCTTTGGGCTTTCTTTCCCCTTTCTTGGGCTTTCTTTCCCCTTTCTTTGGGCTTTCTTTCCCCTTTCTTTGGGCTTTCTTTCCCCTTCCTTTGGGCTTTCTTTGGGCTTTCTTTGGGCTTTCTTTGGGCTTTCCTTCCCCTTTCTTTGGGCTTTCTTTGGGCTTTCTTTGGGCTTTCTATGGCCTTTCTATGGCCTTTCTCTGGGCTTTCTTTGGGCTTTCTTTGGGCTTTCTTTGGGCTTTCTTTGGGCTTCTTTCCCCTTTCTTTGGACTTTCTTTGGGCTTTCTTTCCCCTTTCTTTGGGCTTTCTTTCCCCTTTCTTTGGGCTTTCTTTGGGCTTTCTTTCCCCCTTTCTTTCGGCATTCTTTGGGCTTTCTTTCCACTTTCTTTGGGCTTTCTTTGGGCTGTCTTTGGGCTTTCTTTCCCCTTTCTTTGGGCTTTCTTTGGGCTTTCTTTCCCCTTTCTTTGGGCTTTCTTTGGGCTTTCTTTCCCCTTTCTTTGGGCTTTCTTTCCCCTTTCTTTTGGCTTTCATTGGGCTTTCTTTGGGCCTCTTTCCCCTTTCTTTGGGTATTCTTTGGGCTTTCTTTCCCCCTTCTTTGGGCTTTCTTTGGGCTTTCTTTGTGCTTTCTTTCCCATTTCTTTGGGCTTTCTTTTGGGCTTTCTTTCCCCTTTCTTAGGCTTTCTTTGGGATTTCTTTGGGCTTTCTTTGGGCTTTCTTTGGGCTTTCTTTCCCCTTTCTTTGGGCTTTCTTTCCACTTTCTTTGGACTTTCTTTGGGCTTTCTTTCCCCTTTCTTTGGGCTTTCTTTGGGCTATCTTCCCCTTTCTTTCCCCTTTCTTTGGGCTTTCTTTGGGCTTTCTTTCCCCTTTCTTTGGGCTTTCTTTTGGCTTTCTTTGGGCTTTCTTTGGGCTTTATTTCCCCTTTCTTGGGCTTTCTTTTCACTTTCTTTGGGCTTTCTATCCCCTTTCTTTGGGCTTTCTTTCCCCTTTCTTTGGGCTTTCTTTCCCCTTTCTTTGGGCTTTCTTTGGGCTTTCTTTGGGCTTTCTTTCCCCTTTCTTTGGGCTTTCTTTCCCATTTCTTTGGGCTTTCTTTCCCCTTTCTTTGGGATTTCTTTCTCCTTTCTTTCCCCTTTCTTTGGGCTTTCTTTGGCTTTCTTTGGGCTTTCTTTGGGCTTTCTTGGGCTTTCTTTCCCCTTTCTTTGGGCTTTCTTTGGGCTTTCTTTGGGCTTTCCTTGGGCTTCCTTTGGGCTTTCTTTGGGCTTCTTTGGAATTTCTTTGGGATTTCTTTGGGATTTCTTTCCCCTTTCTTTGGGCTTTCTTTCCCCTTTCGTGGGCTTTCTTTGGCCTTTCTTTGGGCTTTCTTTGGGCTTTCTATGGGCTTTCTCTGGGCTTTCTTTGGGCTTTCTTTGGGCTTTCTTTGGGCTTTCCTTGGCTTCCTTTGGGCTTTCTTTGGGCTTTCTTTGGAATTTCTTTGGGATTTCTTTGGGATTTCTTTCCCCTTTCTTTGGGCTTTCTTTCCCCTTTCTTTGGCCTTTCTTTCCCCTTTCTTTGGGCTTTCTTTGGGCTTTCTTTGGGCTTTCTTTCCCCTTTCTTTCCCCTTTCTTTGGGCTTTCTTTCCCCTTTCTTTGGGCTTTCTTTGGGCTTTCTTTCTCCTTTATTTTCCCTTTCTTTGGGCTTTCTTTCCCCTTTCTTTGGGCTTTCTTTGGGCTTTCTTTCCCCTTTCCTTGGGCTTTCTTTGGGCTTTCTTTGGGATTTCTTTGGGCTTTCTTTCCCCTTTCTTTGGGCTTTCTTTGGGCTTTCTTTGGGCTTTCTTTGGGCTTTCTATGGCCTTTCTCTGGGCTTTCTTTGGGCTTTCTTTGGGCTTTCTTTGGGCTTCTTTCCCCTTTCTTTGGGCTTTCTTTGGGCTTTCTTTCCCCTTTCTTTGGGCTTTCTTTCCCCTTTCTTTGGGCTGTCTTTGGGCTTTCTTTGGGCTTTCTTTGGGCTTTCTTTGGGCTTTCTTTCCCCTTTCTTTGGGCATTCTTTGGGCTTTCTTTCCCCTTTCTTTGGGCTTTCTTTGGGCTGTCTTTGGGCTTTCTTTCCCCTTTCTTTGGATTTCTTTGGGCTTTCTTTCCCCTTTCTTTGGGCTTTCTTTGGGCTTTCTTTGAGCTTCCTTTGGCTTACTTTGGGCTTTCTTTGGGCTTTCTTTCGGCTTTCTTTGGGCTTTCTTTCCCCTTTCTTTGGGCTTTCTTTCCCCTTTCTTTTGGCTTTCATTGGGCTTTCTTTGGGCTTTCTTTCCCCTTTCTTTCGGCATTCTTTGGGCTTTCTTTCCCCTTTCTTTGGGCTTTCTTTGGGCTTTCTTTGTGCTTTCATTCCCCTTTCTTTGGGCTTTCTTTTGGCTTTCTTTCCCCTTTCTTTAGGCTTTCTTTGGGCTTTCTTTGGGCTCTCTTTCCCCTTTCTTTGGGCTTTCTTTCCCCTTTCTTTCACCTTTCTTTGGGCTTTCTTTGGATTTCTTTGGGCTGTCTTTGGGCTTTCTTTGGGCTTTCTTTGGGATTTCCTTGGGCTTTCTTTCCCCTTTCTTTGGGCTTTCTATCCCCTTTCTTTGGGCTTTCTTTCCCCTTTCTTTGGCTTTCTTTCCCCTTTCTTTGGACTTTCTTTGGGCTTTCTTTCCCCTTTCTTTGGGCTTTCTTTGGGCTATCTTCCCCTTTCTTTCCCCTTTCTTTGGGCTTTCTTTGGGCTTTCTTTCCTCTTTCTTTGGGCTTTCTTTGGGCTTTCTTTGGGCTTTCTTTGGGCTTTATTTCCCCTTTCTTTGGGCTTTCTTTCCCCTTTCTTTGGGCTTTCTATCCCTTTCTTTGGCTTTCTTTCCCCTTTCTTTGGGCTTTCTTTCCCCTTTCTTTGGGCTTTCTTTGGGCTTTCTTTGGGCTTTCTTTGGGCTTTCTTTCCCCTTTCTTTGGGCTTTCTTTCCCATTTCTTTGGGCATTCTTTCCCCTTTCTTTGGGATTTCTTTCCCCTTTCTTTCCCCTTTCTTTGGGCTTTCATTGGGCTTTCTTTGGGCTTTCTTTCCCCTTTCTTTGGGCTTTCTTTGGCTTTCTTTGGAATTTCTTTGGTATTTCTTTGGCTTTCTTTCCCCTTTCTTTGGGCTTTCTTTCCCCTTTCGTGGGGCTTTCTTTGGGCTTTCTTTGGGCTTTCTTTCCCCTTTCTTTGGGGCTTTCTTTCCCTTTCTTTGGGCTTTCTTTGGGCTTTCTTTGGGCTTTCTTTGGGCTATCTTTGGGCTTTCCTTCCACTTTCTTTGGGCTTTCTTTGGGCTTTCTTTGGGCTTTCTTTGGCTTTATATGGGCTTTCTCTGGGCTTTCTTTGGGCTTTCTTTGGGCTTTCTCTGGGCTTTCTTTGGCCTTTCTTTGGGCTTTCTTTGGGCTTCTTTCCCCTTTCTTTGGGCTTTCTTTGGGCTTTCTTTCCCCTTTCTTTGGGCTTTCTTTGGGCTTTCTTTGGGCTTTCTTTCCCCTTTCTTTGGGCATTCTTTGGGCTTTCTTTCCCCTTTCTTTGGGCTTTCTTTCCCCTTTCTTTGGGCTTTCTTTCCCCTTTCTTTCACCTTTCTTTGGGCTTTCTTTGGGATTTCTTTGGGCTTTCTTTGGGATTTCCTTGGTCTTTCTTTCCCCTTTCTTTGGGCTTTCTTTGGCTTTCTTTGGGCTTTCCTTGGGCTTCCTTTGGGCTTTCTTTGGGCTTTCTTTGGGCTTTCTTTGGGCTTTCTTTGGGCTTTCTTTGGGCTTTCTTTCCCCTTTCTTGGGCTTTCTTTCCCCTTTCTTGGGGCTTTCTTTGGGCTTTCTTTGGGCTTTCTTTCCCCTTTCTTTGGGCTTTCTTTCCCCTTTCTTTGGGCTTTCTTTGGTCTTTCTTTGGGCTTTCTTTGGGCTTTCTTTGGGCTTTCTTTCCCCTTTCTTTGGGCTTTCTTTTGGCTTTCTTTCCCTTTCTTTAGGCTTTCTTTGGGATTTCTTTGGGCTTTCTTTCCCCTTTTTTTTTTGCTTTCTTTGGGCTTCCTTTCCCCTTTCTTTGGACGTTCTTTGGGCTTTCTTTCCCCTTTCTTTGGGCTTTCTTTGGGCTTTCTTTGGGCTATCTTCCCCTTTCTTTCGCCTTTCTTTGGGCTTTCTTTGGGCTTTCTTTCCCCTTTCTTTGGGCTTTCTTTGGCTTTCTTTGGGCTTTCTTTGGGCTTTCTTTCCCCTTTCTTTGGCTTTCTTTCCCCTTTCTTTGGGCTTTCTTTCCCCTTTATTTGGGCTTTCTTTCCCCTTTCTTTGGGCTTTCTTTCCCCTTTCTTTGGGCTTTCTTTCCCCTTTCTTTGGGCTTTCTTTGGGCTTTCTTTGGGCTTTCTTTGGGCTTTCTTTGGGCTTTCTATGGCCTTTCTCTGGGCTTTCTTTGGGCTTTCTTTGGGCTTTCTTTGGGCTTCTTTCCCCTTTCTTTGGGATTTCTTTGGGCTTTCTTTCCCCTTTCTTTGGGCTTTCTTTCCCCTTTCTTTGGGCTTTCTTTGGGCTTTCTTTGGGCTTTCTTTGGGCTTTCTTTGGGCTTTCTTTCCCTTTCTTTGGGCATTCTTTGGGCTTTCTTTCCCCTTTCTTTGGGCTTTCTTTGGGCTGTCTTTGGGCTTTCTTTCCCCTTTCTTTGGGATTTCTTTGGGCTTTCTTTCCCCTTTCTTTGGGCTTTCTTTGGGCTTTCTTTGAGCTTCCTTTGGGCTTACTTTGGGCTTTCTTTGGGCTTTCTTTCGGCTTTCTTTGGGCTTTCTTTCCCCTTTCTTTGGGTTTTCTTTCCCCTTTCTTTTGGCTTTCATTGGGCTTTCTTTGGGCTTTCTTTCCCCTTTCTTGGGCATTCTTTGGGCTTTCTTTCCCCTTTCTTTGGGCTTTCTTTGGGCTTTCTTTGTGCTTTCTTTCCCCTTTCTTTGGGCTTTCTTTTGGCTTTCTTTCCCCTTTCTTTAGGCTTTCTTTGGGCTCTCTTTCCCCTTTCTTTGGGCTTTCTTTCCCCTTTCTTTGGACTTTCTTTGGGCTTTCTTTCCCCTTTCTTTGGGCTTTCTTTGGGCTATCTTCCCCTTTCTTTCCCCCTTTCTTTGGGCTTTCTTTGGGCTTTCTTTCCTCTTTCTTTGGGCTTTCTTTGGGCTTTCTTTGGGCTTTCTTTGGGCTTTATTTCCCCTTTCTTTGGGCTTTCTTTCCCCTTTCTTTGGGCTTTCTATCCCCTTTCTTTGGGCTTTCTTTCCCCTTTCTTTGGGCTTTCTTTCCCCTTTCTTTGGGCTTTCTTTGGGCTTTTCTTTGGGCTTTCTTTCCCCTTTCTTTGGGCTTTCTTTCCCATTTCTTTGGGCTTTCTTTCCCCTTTCTTTGGGATTTCTTTCCCCTTTCTTTCCCCTTTCTTGGGCTTTCTTTGGGCTTTCTTTGGGCTTTCATTGGCTTTCTTTGGGCTTTCTTTCCCCTTTCTTTGAGCTTTCTTTGGGCTTTCCTTGGGCTTCCTTTGGGCTTTCTTTGGGCTTTCTTTGGAATTTCTTTGGGATTTCTTTGGGCTTTCTTTCCCCTTTCTTTGGGCTTTCTTTCCCCTTTCGTGGGGCTTTCTTTGGGCTTTCTTGGGCTTTCTTTCCCCTTTCTTTGGGCTTTCTTTCCCCTTTCTTTGGGCTTTCTTTGGGATTTCTTTGGGCTTTCTTTGGGCTTTCCTTCCCCTTTCTTTGGGCTTTCTTTGGGCTTTCTTTGGGCTTTATATGGGCTTTCTCTGGGCTTTCTTTGGGCTTTCTTTGGGCTTTCTCTGGGCTTTCTTTGGCCTTTCTTTGGGCTTTCTTTGGGCTTCTTTCCCCTTTCTTTGGGCTTTCTTTGGGCTTTCTTTCCCCTTTCTTTCCCCTTTCTTTGGACTTTCTTTGGGCTTTCTTTCCCCTTTCTTTGGGCATTCTTTGGGCTTTCTTTCCCCTTTCTTTGGGCTTTCTTTCCCCTTTCTTTGGGCTTTCTTTCCCCTTTCTTTCACCTTTCTTTGGGCTTTCTTTGGGATTTCTTTGGGCTGTCTTTGGGCTTTCTTTGGGCTTTCTTTGGGATTTCCTTGGGCTTTCTTTCCCCTTTCTTTGGGCTTTCTTTGGGATTTCTTTGGCTTTCTTTCCCTTTCTTTGGGCTTTCTTTCCCCTTTCTTGGGGCTTTCTTTGGGCTTTCTTTGGGCTTTCTTTCCCCTTTCTTTGGGCTTTCTTTCCCCTTTCATTGGGCTTTCTTTGGGCTTTCTTTGGGCTTTCTTTGGGCTTTCCTTCCCCTTTCTTTGGGCTTTCTTTGGGCTTTCTTTGGGCTTTTTTTGGGCTTCTTTCTCCTTTCTTTGGGCTTTCTTTGGGCTTTCTTTCCCCTTTCTTTGGGCTTTCTTTGGGCTTTCTTTGGGCTTTCCTTGGGCTTCCTTTGGGCTTTCTTTGGGCTTTCTTTGGGCTTTCTTTGGGCTTTCTTTCCCCTTTCTTTGGGCTTTCTTTCCCCTTTTTGCTTCTTGGGGCTTTCTTTGGGCTTTCTTTGTGCTTTCTTTGGGCTTTCTTTCCCCTTTCTTTGGGCATTCTTTGGGCTTTCTTTGGGCTTTCTTTCCCCTTTCTTTGGGCTTTCTTTGGGCTTTCTTTGGGCTTTCTTTCCCCTTTCTTTGGGCTTTCTTTGGGCTTTCTTTGAGCTTCCTTTGGGCTTACTTTGGGCTTTCTTTGGGCTTTCTTTCGGCTTTCTTTGGGCTTTCTTTCCCCTTTCTTTGGGCTTTCTTTCCCCTTTCTTTGGGCTTTCTTTGGGCTTTCTTTGGACTTTCTTTGGGCTTTCTTTACCCTTTCCTTGGGCTTCCTTTGGGCTTTCTTTGGCTTTCTTGGGCTTTCTTTGGGCTTTCTTTGGGCTTTCTTTGGGCTTTCTTTCCCCTTTCTTTCGGCTTTTTTTTGGCTTTCTTTCTCCTTTCTATAGGCTTTCTTTGGGCTTTCTTTGGGCTTTCTTTCCCCTTTCTTTGGACTTTCTTTGGGCTTTCTTTCCCCTTTCTTTGGGCTTTCTTTGGGCTATCTTCCCCTTTCTTTCCCCTTTCTTTGGGCTTTCTTTCCCCTTTCTTTGGGCTTTCTTTGGGCTTTCTTTCCCCTTTCTTTGGGCTTTCTTTCCCCTTTCTTTGGGCTTTCTTTCCCCTTTCTTTGGGCTTTCTTTCCCTTTCATTCTGCTTTCTTTGGGCTTTCTTTGGCCTTTCTTTCGGCTTTCCTTCCCCTTTCTTTGGGCTTTCTTTCCCCTTTCTTTGGCTTTCTTTCCCCTTTCTTTGGGCTTTCTTTCCCCTTTCTTTGGGCTTTCTTTCCCCTTTCTTTGGGCTTTCTTTCCCCTTTCTTTGGGCTGTCTTTGGGCTTTCTTTGGGCTTTCTTTGGGCTTTCTTTCCCCTTTCTTTGGGCTTTCTTTGGGCTTTCTTTGGGCTTTCCTTGGGCTTCCTTTGGGCTTTCTTTGGGCTTTCTTTGGGCTTTCTTTGGGATTTATTTGTGATTTCTTTGGGCTTTCTTTGGATTTCTTTGTGATTTCTTTGGGCTTTCTTTACCCTTTCTTTGGCCTTTCTTTCCCCTTTCTTTTGGCTTTCTTTGCCGTTTCTTTGGGCTTTCTTTCCCATTTCTGTGGGCATTCTTTTGCCCTTTCTTAGGGCTTACTTTCCCCTTCTTTGGGCTTTCTTTGGGCTTTCTTTCTCTTTCTTTGGGCTTTCTTTCCACTTTCTTTGGGCT